>NW_027210537.1:0-65693 GCF_027789765.1 Dendropsophus ebraccatus
TTACAAAGTTATACAACTTTGTAATGTATTTATGTCTGTGAATGGCCCCCTTCCCTGTGTTTCCCCCCACCCACGCTAGACCCGGAAGTGTGTGCATTATACTCACCCGCATCTCGTGTCGTCCACGGTCTCCGATCCTCAGCAGTGACGTCTTCTTCGGGAGGCCAGCGGATCTTCCCGAGTGCCGGCCGCCCTCTGCAGCGTCATCCGAAGCTCAGCCGCGATTGGCTGAGCATAACTGTGCTCAGCCAATCGCGGCTGAGCAGCTGATGACGTGGCCGCGTCATCAGCCGCTCAGCTGCGATTGGCTGAGCACAGTTATGCTCAGCCAATCGCGGCTGAGCTTCGGATGACACTGCAGAGGGCGGCCGCACTCGGGAAGATCCGCTGGCCTCCCGAAGAAGACGTCACTGCTGAGGATCGGAGACCGTGGTCGGCACGTGACAGGTAATGTATAGCGCACCACACTTCCGGGTACACGGGGGGGGTGGGGGGACACGGGGAAGGGGGCCATTCACAGACATAACATACATTACAAAGTTGTATAACTTTGTAATGTGTGTTATTCTGTGAATAATTTTTTATCGCCGGACAACCCCTTTAATCTTTATTATCCAACCACGATTTACATCCTTCTGCTGTTAAAATCCACACAAAACCTTGAGTACATGAGTAAATAATTTGCTTTACTTGTATAGATGATTGTGATATTTTCTGCGTATGTATAAAGCTAAGTCCCGTTCCTATTAGCAAAACAGTGCATTGTGTGAGCTCAGATTGTAGATTACATATGTAGCAATCCAAAATAGATTTTTTTTTTTTGTTTACTGTAATATCTTAATAGATCGAACAATTCCACACACTACGATATATATATGTTTGTTAAGTTTTTTTTAAACTTTTTATTTATATAATGGGCAAGGAGGTACTTCCAGTTATTTATTTAATATTTCTTTACTGTTTAGGATCCGAAGTTGCTTTCTATGGCATATTCAGCTGTCGGTAAACTCTCCGGGTATGTTGACTAGGACAAACTATTTGGCTAATTTTCAGTTTGCAGACTTTCATAATACTAATAAATTCATTTTATTTCTGACTAGTCGGATGCCCCAACTTTTTACAAAGGACCTGGCCTTAGTTCAGCAATTTTTTGAAGCCATGAGGAAGGTAAGAATTCTAGCGTAGCCTGAAATAGTAGAATTATTTTCATTTATCATGGGGATGGTAGAAATGTATAGTTGCTTTTAATGTACTCAACCTTAATCTGAAGTAGAATCACCAGCGATCTGACTGTGGTTATTTTTGGCTTTTTTTGCTAGCTTTGAGGTAACACACATATTAACCTTATATTGAATAGAATCATGTACACTAGTTATTCTAGGCCAGAAAAGTTGATGGATTTTAATAATATTCCTCCATAAAGATTTGTCTTAAATAAACAAATAAGCCAATATCCTTTTTGATTTCCTTGACTAAGGTCCATTCACTGAGAAATTCTCTTTATGATGGGAAGTTATTAAAATGACTCCAAAATAAAGATTTGACATAACATTTGTTCTCTAGATTCTGGATGGTAGCATTCACTTTTCTACAAATATGGTAGCTATTTGCATGACTTTTCTTTATGTGGAAGAGACTTTGGTTGGTTGATTCTTTGAGATAATCAGTATGCATGACTATGAATGTCTTAGAGGGTTCTTAGAAGTGAATGGCCTCTCCTTAGGAAAGGCTATTAATATTAGATTGGTGAGGGTCTGACTCCTTGTACCTCCACTATATAAGGGCTGTGCTCTGAATCCCCCCCCCTTTTTTTTTTTTTTTTTGTAAACCATGCACAGCTCCTTACTTTTACTAGCCCATATGCCTGGTATTAGTTTACTATAGCTTTGTCCCATTTAAGTGAAAGGACTGAGCTGCAATGCCAGGCACAGCCACTGACAAAAATACAGAAGCAGTTCTTACAACAGCCTCCACATCCTTCTCAATCAGCTGATCTCCCAGGGGCCAAGATTTAGAACCCCCACAAATCTGATTTTAAAGGGAATTTATCAGCTGTATATCATGCTCAGATCTTAAGTATAAAGGAGGTGGAGCTGAGCAGCTATATGCATGCTTTCTTCCACCTCCACCTCTCCCTGCCTTAACTGACTGACAAACATTGATCATTACTGGAATACGAGCTTAGTACATCACTCACATAAGACAGGAAGAGAGGGGGCGGAGTTAGGCATGCTGCGGCTTGGCACCTCCTCTGTGACACTTGAGTTATGTGCATAATCTGAAGCTGACTGATTATTAAACTAATTTTTATACAGCCGGAAATTACTATTTTGCCAACAAAAAATTAGACAATGTATGGGCAGTTTATTGTTGCGTGACCTCTACCTTTGGAAATAATTTCCTGGGGTCTAGTTTGCATATGTGTGGTAACTGGTAAAGATGCACTTTTAACCTGGTTGTTTTCTTGTTATCCCTTGTTACTAACTTTACAAATGTAAGTTGAGAATTTGTATTCTTGGAAATCAAAGGGTTTTTGATTTTATATCCATGAGGCTGGATTCACATCTGCAATATTATGGGGTTAAACACAGTAGTGGATACAAACAAAAGGAGATGACATCTGTTTTGCCTTCTATTAGGATCCATTCCGATTGCTTTGTATAAAAAAAAAAAAAAAAAAAATGCAGATGTAATTCCAGCCTAAAAGCCTGTGTTTCCACGCAGTAATTTTTCTTAGTATTTTGGTCAGTATTTTGCAACCAAAACCAGGAGTGGATTGAAAATACAGGGAGGCTATTTTTAAACACTGTTAAAATTGATGGCCACTATTTAATGACAAATAATTACCGTTATTTTAAAACAACGGACGTTATTTTGACTCCTGACAGCAGTGTGGCAGTTAAATGGCGGCCATCCACTCAATTTTAACAGTGTGTGACACATAGCCTTTCTGTGTTTTCAATCCACTCCTGGTTTTGGTTGCAAAATACTGAGCAAAATACTGTGTGGGAACACACAATGTATGACAGCGGCCGTTCTGTGACACGGCAGTGTCACAGAACGGCCCCTGTCTGTGAAGTTCAACCCAGCTGGGGATGAACTTCATTTCTTTTGAATTGGAATGCAGGCACATGCGGGTGTTTCCACGTTCCAATTAGCCATTGCATTCTCAATGAAAATGTGGAAACACAGCCTAAAACATAACCATTTGTATAATGAACAGTTATGTGATTTACTTTGTAATATACATTGTTTCACTAAGCTCTTCCATAAGCAAGATAGAAATAGATACATTAGATAGATAGATATCTAAAATCCCGCTTATGGTGGATATACATACATGTGGTCACGTGGGGTTCGTCTTCCCTGGACAGGGTGCTCAGTGGTGAATGTACAGCTGGATTTGGAGCAGGATCAGTATTTGTCTTATGCGTGAGCTAAAATATGGAACAAATACATTAATTTAATTTATATACCTAATGGGGGACCACAATATTGGACGAGAACTTATGACATTGGAGGGAAAGGAAAAGAAGAAGAAGAAGAAAGGGGGGGGAAGTTGGGTATTATAGGAAGTCTTAGCTAAAAATAAGTTGTTAACAACAACAGTAGGTTTGGGTGGGAATGGTAGCTGTATTGTAACCCATAAACAGTCATTATCTCTTTATGGCTTTCTTTGTTCACATTTGCATCATGGCTTCGGTGTACCTCAGTGGGAAATTTGGTACACAGAGTTGGTAAACCGTAAAAACTTTTAAAACCCCCCAAAAACTTAAAATCCTGAACCCCTATCTTTATCGGTCAAAGTTTTTATCGGTCAGGGTTGGAGTAGGACAACTGGGGTTATGACCCCACTGCAGCACCCTCTTTTCCCCACTCCATATCTGTGACATCTGGACAGCCCGATAGTTTGTCATGGTCATGTGACACAGAGCTAGGAGTAAACATGTACTTCTCCCAACTTTTTTTCCTGATCGATTGTGGTGTGAAAACTTTAATGGTTTAATGATGCCTAATAACATGCATGGCTGAGAACTAAATGTCAGGTTACATTCTAATCACATAGAATATTTTTGTGCCGTGCAAAGGTGGCATGTAATTTATCTGTTTACATACTGTGATCTCATCATTGTCCTATTACCTAGTTACATTAGCGGAGAGAGGATGCACGCGAGCCCTCCCATAGACTGCCCGTAAGACACGGAGGCTTGCGGGATTCTGCGGCAGAGTTTTGCTCCGAGTGAACTGGCCCTTATAAAGTAGTGAAATATCACTAGGTTATGCCATCACCTTATGGTCAATTGTGGCTGAGCCCTCAGTAATCCTGAGAATGAAAGGGCTCCAGCACTGAATACTCTCTGCAGGAAAAATCTGTAAAGGACACTTAAAGCGTAACTGTCATTTTTTTTTTTTTTTTTTATATAGCAGAAAACAGTAGTATAGGCACTTTTAAGAAACTCTATAATAAGTTTTATTAGGCAAAAAAAGCCTCTTTCTGTACTTAAAAAGCAATCTCCCAGCCTCCCCCCCCCCCCCCCTCACTTCTTATCTGTGCATTATCGGGCAAAGACGCCTTAATTACAGAGAAGCCAGTGAAGACCGGTTCTGCTGTGTCCATTATATCCCTATGGAGGGGGGAGGGGTCTAAGGGAGATGAGGGAGCAGGAAGAGGAGACATGAAGGTCAGCTGTTTGAAGACTGTTTGGGCACCTAAAACGCTGGATTCAGGTGTCAGAAAGGTCAGTGCTTATCTAGGAACTTGCTGAGCGAAGATTGCAGAGTGTTGTGCTGTGCAGGACTGCTCTGTGCTCACTCACTCCTCTCAGCCCCTCCCCTCTCCATAGCCACATAATGGAGACCGAAATCATACTTCTTTTGAAGTAAGGGGGAGCTAGAAAAAAAAGCTTTTTCAGTACAGAAGGAAATTCTTTTGGTAAATAAAACCTATTACAGATATTTATTGTTTTCAGAAAAAATGACCCTGAAATAACAGTTACGCTTTAGCCATTGTTATGGCTCATTTATTACTTTACGAAAAGGGAATAACCCTTTAAAGAAGCACCCACCCCAAATCGTTTTATTGCATCCCCCGCTGCAAGATGACATGTATGATCTCTGCGATGATCGGTGTTCCCTGGCGCGGCTTCATTCCGGTGCTACAATGCAAGGCTGGCACTCATGTGGCCTCTTGCCAGCTGGCCCGCAGCTAACAATGCCAAAAGTGAGACTCTTCAATGCATATCTGAGAGTGCTCTCATAGAGAAGAATTAAAGACCCTAATTTCCGGTCTTCACAAATGCTGGTGGAAGAAGAGGGGTCAGAAGAGCGGTGATGTCAGTGCCATTGGGATTTAAACAGTGACGTAGCTCCGGAATAAAGCATCACTGTGTGAAACTGATTATTGCAGGTAAGTATGCCATCTTGCAGCAGGGAGGTACAGAAGTATGCTTGGGGAGTAAGTATTCTTGTTGAGGTGCTGATTGTGGATGCATTTCAAGTTGCCCTTTACAATACAATCTCCTTAGCAAACTAGAATCTAATCCTCTAAAGCACTGGTTTATTGGACGTTCTCCCTGAGGTCTGCACACCATGGATCTTGCCCTTATATATGGCTTCCCACACTTGTTCCCATATATATATTCTGGAAAATACTGATAAGCCTTTAAAATTTTTTTGCTAGAAATAAGTAATAATGTGTGTTGATCCATTCTTTATGAAAACATACATACAAACATACATACATACAACATGTTTGTCTTAAATATGACATTGTCTGCTTGTGGCTTTTATATTAACCCTTATGGCCAAAATACCTTTAAAGTTAAGCACCACTGACTTTTCTTAACTGCTGTGAAAATCAGAAAGGTGTAATAATCTCAAGATGACACGAAAAGTTACTCACCTGTTAAATCACCTACCAATAAACACCATATCTCTGGTGGTCCATACTGGTCTTTGTTTATTTTCCTGTAGGGATGACGTGTCATGAAACTGCTGAAACTAATAGAATTGTAGCTTATATTAACTCCCGCTTTGCTTCACACCTGCAGGAAGATATGGATGTCAGGCTTTCTATACAAGAAGCCTTGTCAATGATGGTTGGGGCTTACACAAACCTGGAAGGTGCTCAGCTGACCCTCATGGAAGCTCTTGTTGGATCCTACTTAGTAAAGGTAAATGTTAAATGTAAATGGATACGTGAGTATAAAACATTTATTTTTTACCCTATTACAAAACAGCTGTACATCTGGATATGTGGAACTACGCCAAATGTCAGTAATGTTTATGTTGGTACACACTGGCATTCCCCCACTTTCAGACTGCAAAGGATATGTGCACTGTATACTAATGCATACTAAGAATACCTGCCCAAAGTGCTTTGACATATGGGCCCTTAGTGGACTGGATGTAAGGGAATTCCTGTGAGTACTGAGAACTCACAAATTCAGAATCAGCATGGTGACATATTCTCTTTAAAAGTGATATAAATCCCAAAAATCTTCCACGATCCAAAGGAAAGTACAGCCACAGTATAAAATCTTCCATCACTAAAAGAGCTAAAACTTGCTACACCTGCATAGTCATGACTCTCACACAAAACTCCTTCCCCCCCCCCCCCCCCCACATCCATTTTTACAAAAAACTGATACATTTGTGTACATTGTTTTTGTTTTGTTTTTTGTAATGGAAGTCATTGGAAAAACGGATTAAAACCGATGCACACAAATGCATCAGTTTTTACAAAAAAAATGTAGTGTGAATCCAGCCTAAACAGCACTTGGAATATTCAGCATTAGGGTATATTTGCTTTCTGAAGGAAATTAAGCACTTGTCATTTTTCCGCTGTGATGTGAAGCTTGAAAGGCATCAGTCAGCAAACCTGAGATAATCTCTTTTAAAGCAAGTCTGTACCCACTGTTCTTTCCCCCCCCCCCCAACTACTTATACCTGTTTGTAGCTCATGTGAAGTCCATTCTTCTGGTATGTTTTGGAACGCTGGTAGAGGTTTCGTTCAGCTAAAAAATAAACTTAAGTTTAAGAGATGCCGTGTCTTGCGCCTGCGCCGTGCTTGTAACCCCCTGGCGCCGTTGCAGTGATGTTGCGGGTCAGCGCTGCCCTCGTTGCGGGTCACGCTGCGTGTCGTCCACGCCGACTTAGCGACGTGCTTCTGCCTGGCCCGCCTCCCATGTCTGTGTGAGCCGCCTCTCATTATCCCAGTCCCGCCTCCCTTGTGCATCTGCGGCCAACATGCCTCGCTTACGCTCTTGGAGTCTGTCCTCTCCTCGGCTTCGCAGCACATGCGCCGTTGAGCACCGTAGCGCACGTATCCCGCGCAGGCGCAGTGATGCGAACGGTCTTCTCCGGCCAGTGTAAAGCGTCACTGTGCCTGCGCGGGATACGTGCGCTACGGTGCTCAACGGAGAATGTGATGTAAAGCCGAGGAGAGGACAGACGCAAAGAGCGTAAGCGGGGGGTGGGGTGGGCGTGTTGGCCGCAGATGGACAAGGGGGGCGGGACTGGGACAACGGTAGGCGGTGCACACTGACATGGAAGGCGGGGCCAGACATAAGCGCGTCGCTAAGACAAGACGTGGACGACGTGCAGCGTGACCCACAATGTCACGGCAAACGGCGCTAGGGGGTTACAAGCACGGCGCATGAGCTACAAACAGGTATAAGTAGTTGGCGGGGGGTAGGAACAGTGGGTACAGAGTCGCTTTAAGGTAATGCATTTTTTCAAAATAAATTTTTAATTTTATTTTGAGGAATTTCCTTTTTCACGTGTGCTATCCATAACTGGTGTGGTTTCTCCCTTGCACTGTCCTTTACAATTGGACTGCAGGCATACAAGTGTGTGTGTGGGGGAGGGTATTTTTGTTTAATTTAGATATTAGGGTATGTCTAGTTAATATTTCACCACTGTAAACATTACAGAGTTATGGACAGATGTATTTCAGGATTGTTTGATGCTCATTATGTGTCATATTTTGTATTTAGCCTGAAGTCCAGGTTCGCCAAGTAGCAGTGAAGTTTGCAAGCAACGTTTTTGCTCCAGATCACATACCTTCCAGATATTTGTTGCTGCTTTCGGCTGGAGATCCGTAAGAGTTCTATTATGCTATATTTTGTATGCCAAAGGAATGCATTATATTTGAGCTAATGGATTACTAAACTTAAATGGGCATTGGCACGGAAAAAAACTTTTCATATGTCATAGAGACGTATCAAAAGTTTTTTTTTATTATTCAGAGTCCTAAGTGTTTAGATCCCTCTCGATCTGGAGAATAAACCAGGACAAGTCTGAATTCTTTTCTTGCTCCCTGCCACATCACTGAGACAGCAGTATAATGTAATGTAAGTCATTTCTCTTGTATAGGCACAGAGTGAGAAGAGTGCGGCAGCTAACGTCTCTCTTCACTCATTCTTCTGATTGATCGGGGTCTGACCTCTTAAGATCCCAACTGATAATAACTTTTGTTGTGCTCTGTGACATATCAAAAGTTTTTACCGTAAGAGAGACCACTCTTGTGTGAGAACACTGCCCAGTTGCCATACCATGAGTGTTACTGCACAAGCAGGGGATCACGGCATTGGATACAGTTGAATGTTTATTAGTAGGCGTAGCTCCAGAGGCTGGCCAATATATACCCCCTCCCCCAGTGCACCAAACCAGCTAATTTACTTATTAGAATTTTTTACCTGTATCTCCAATTTGATGCCACATATGAGGATAAGATGGGTAATGTTACAATCAGCATCAAAAGCGCTATAACCCCATACCAACAGGTTCATATGTGTGAACCTGCTGTTAGTATCCCTTTTATACAATTTAGTAACCACTGCTATATTTTGCCACAATTTCACTACTTTTTAAGGCTCATAAATGCAGTATATACCAGATTTTTTGCTTTGTAAAACACACCTGACTATAAGAATCACCCCTGGTTTAGACAACTGAAAACAGGAAAAAATATTTCATGCTAGTTAAACTTCCCTGGTGGTCTAAGGTAGAGAAGGGGGTCAATGTTTATTGAAATGACAGTACATTACACCCACAAATACACAGCTTAACAGCTTACACAGTACACACACAGCTCTGCTACATAAGTATAACCCTTTCAGGACTGGTCCAGATAGCATCTTGAAGACCAGAGCCCGTTTCTTAAATCTGGCCAGTCTCACTATGTGGTTATAACCAGGGCTGTGGAGTCGGTAAGCCGCAACTCCGACTCCTGACTTTTATCAGGACCGAGTCCTTCATAAATGGCCGGTCATATACCAGGGGAGTTATTTATCACACTGGCTCAGCAGCTTCTCCCTAATGTCCTACATGATCCTGGGGCGACTTCTGAGTGAATAAAGGAATACTGTATATAAAGCAGATTCTCCTGTGTGTGCAGTGGATGCAGCCAGTCTCCAGCCTCCATGTCCTGAACTACTCACAACTAGACTAGATGGAGCAGGTGGTCTTTTCCTGCTGACAGTCTTCTATGTTTCTAACAAAATATTCACTATACTTAAAGAAACACTGCTAACAATGCCAAATAGTGACCGACAACTTTTCCATGACCACCCTTATGTAATAGGGCAAGTTTCCTATCAGAATGTTGCTCTTAATATATATATATTTATGAGCAAAACTTGTAAAATTCATATTAAAATTCAATTCTACATTTTTTAAAGATTTTTTTAAAGCTGGAGTCGGAGTCAGTACATTTTTTTCAGACTCCAGCCAAAACTAGCTCCGACTCTGACTCCAGCCAAAACTAACTCCATAGACTTCAGACTCCTCAGCCCTGGTTATAATTCCATGATATAATAAATTATCCTAGCAATTATAAGTTTGTTTTCTTTTTACATATTGTCCTTTAGATTAGTGGTAAAATTTGGCCGATATCTGTACAATTTGGGTGTGAAAAATGCTCACATTTCTTGAAAAAAATAACAAAAAATTATTGATTTTCATATTTTTTTTTTTCCTGCAGTCACTGTGCAGGTTTAGTTAGGTGATACTTTTATTGCCAGCGTCATTGCGCACTTGGCAAGAATAAAAATAACGTACACAAATTTACTTTTTTTTTTTTAAATGTATTTATTTATTATTAAATTGGGGGGCTATGGGCATTTTATGTGATTTGCAATTTATTTATTTGTGTGTGTTTTATTTAGTTTTTTTTACTTTATTTTACTGTCCCACCATGGGAACATCCCTATTTTGAGTGCCCGATTACAGGCACATTACATTGCAATGCAGATCTGCATTGCATTGTAATGTGCCTGTAAAACAGGCAAAGCTGAAGAGTCTGGTCAGCCACCGTAACTATGACACAGGAGGCTTCAGGGATGCCTCCTGGTGTCATAGCAACCATCGGGGCCGTGTGATCTCTTCTGCACAACCCCGATGGGAATAGAGGGAAGATTCTCCCTCTATTCCTCACTATAGGTGCTGCGATCGGCCTGATCACCGCACCTATAGTGTTAACTGCCGCAATCCAAGCTCTGCACCGGGTGCCCGGTTAGTGATAGCCGGGACCCGCAGAGGGATGGCATGGTTGCAGCTCCTGTACCCGTTTCATCCTAGGACGTAACTCTACGTCCTTGAGCAGCAATGCACCCCACCCCTCTTTGACGCAGCTCCATTGATTCTAACAAAGCCACGTCATAGAGGGCTGGGGCATTCCTCCCACTGGGGGCGGGCCGGCCCACCTCCAGTGCTTCAGCCCATTCAAAAAATGCCAGTTCAAAAAATGGACCGCGGCACCGGTTTCCCTGCGCCGGCGCCGATCTATCCGTGGGTCATGTTAAAGCGAATGTACCAGATGGTACATTCACTTTAAGGCACTTGCAAAATATCCAACTTACCTTGACATAGGAAACAGATTTAGTCCAAGTGGACATCCCTACAAGCTTTGTGGTTTGTCATTTCAGCAAAAACCTATTGAGCAGATACAGTTTGCTTGTGGGTTGTGAATGCGCAGAATCCACTCTGGACCGAGTCCTTTTTTTTACGAGTTAAGTTCAAACTGCACTGACTTTTTAGAAGGGGCACATCCCAACAGAGACAAGGTCCTCTGCTGCTTCCCAAAGCATTGAGGGGCCACTCAAACAAGGGGCAGTTGAGTTGCAGCTAGCAGACAGTTATTTCTATCCTGCACTTGTATCCACTCAGTTCTCTTGATCAGTTATATGAAGTATACACCTTAACTGGTTTTACCGATTATTAGATTGCTACCACTACTAAGTAAATATTGCTGTGTAGGTGAAAGAATCAATGTTTCACACTGTGTATGTTTTTAGGAGAGAAGAGGTTTATGGGGAAGCACAAAGAGCTCTGAGAACATTTGCTACCAACAGTGACAAAGGCAGCACTCCAGTGACGCTTCCATCTTTCCCAGTAATGGTCAGCCATATCATGGACAAGGTGAAATATCAGCTTGCATTTTGAACAGATAATATGGAATCTGCTACAAGTGTTTCATAATAATCCAATTTATGTAAATAACATTTATATGGCATTAGGTTGTATAAAAATGAGCTGCACTAAATAGCCATCATTCTTCTTCCCACTTGCTTCTGTTGTCTGAAAGTTCCACTTCTTGTGCAAATTTCTGGCACAGAAAGGGAAAACTTCTGCAGAGAGACCACTTGCCTGTAAATGCAGAGCGAATGTGACCGCTATGCAGGCAAGCATCTTTGTATTGCACTGTAACCAAAACTGTATGAGAGAGAGAGATCTATGGTTTGCATTATAGCATTTGTAGCTGCCATAATAGATCTCCAAATGGCAAACAATATGGAAATTATTCTTCACTGTAGATCTTCCAGGTGTCGTCTTTCTAAAGACGTCATAGAACAGAGGATATGGATGCTAAGCTTGGTGTCAGATGCCAGACACCATGAAATAATGACATATCCTAGAAGCATGGGAATACTCAAATTATTTGTTTGTTTACAGGTTATTAGTCCTGACAGCATTTAAAGTCTTACAGGTAGAAAACTGTATATTTAGGCAACTACATAAGTTACTCTCTTTATTAAATGATTACTTTATATTTTGTAGGCATCCAGCCGTATGAAAACACCTGTTAAATTTGTAACGGCGACATCTGTTCTCCCTTTTAACCCTGCTGCATTTCTAGAGGTATAGTTTTATCGTTTAATGAAGTAGCACTGTAGTAATAACCCTGTTTGTCTATCATATTTTTATACCAACTTTTGGTCTCCTTTTAGATAATCCTATACTTGAGAATGTGCCTGGCTCATAGTGCTGGAGTAGACCCAACCTGCCAGTCTTTAGCAGATATGCAAGACCAGGCGCCAGCCTTGGGACGCTATGTTAGAGAGCTAATGTCTTATTCTATCACCTCACCAGACTCCAAAAACGGAGACATGAACCCTGTGGAGATGTATATAAGCCTTATTCAGCAACTGTTGTCTGCAGCTGGAGGTAACATACAGAATCGTGTTTTATCAAGTGATTAAGTAACCTATTACTGTATCAGACACTGAGCCCATGATACTTTAATTCTTTTTGCTTTGGTTAGTAATGTATTAAGAAAATTCACAATTGGATTTATCTTGATTTGCAGGTCTACAAGTTATGTATTGCCTCCTTGAGATAGTATCTATATATCCACAGAAGCTGGCTGCATCTTTAGTAGATAAAATAGACTGGATAAAGGTATCTACCAAAAGAGCATTTTTTTTTTCTTCTATAGGTTTCCTCCCCTGTGTTTGCACTTTGTACAAATTCTTTTAGTGATATTTGTTACTGTCGGTAATTGTCACTTCTGTATGTGTGTATTCTCAGAGTCTGATGAGCGCTAACAAGGAGGAAATGCGGGAGCTGGCAGCTCAGCTGTTTGCAGTAGTTGTAGTTACATTACCTGGTCCTGAGCTACAGTCTATAATTCAGGGTCTAATCAAGACCACTAAGGAGCCACATGTAAGTATGAAGACAAACAAGGGTTATTGTAGTTAGGACATCTGCTCATTTGCTTTTCTTGGTACATGGGTATAAATGTCAATTTCCTTCAGGATTACTTTGTAAACCTTTGCTGTTAGTAGGATAAAAAGCAGTGATACTAAGTAGAATGTGGGTACTGGGTTAATAGGTTGGTATGAAATGGCTTTAATATCTGCTTACAGAATCCAGAGGCTCAACATGGATCTCTGCTGGCTTTAGGATATTTGATTGGTAGATACCTGGACCTTTCCAGAACCAAGAAAGAGCAAACAGGTATTAAGCAAATGGAACCCTTGCCTCTTCCTGAACAGGATGAAACCATCAAGGCTTGTGTGGAAACCATTGGTAAGTCTCTGGCTTAGACACAAACATGGTACTGCATTCATTTATATTTTGTAGGTGAAATGGTCTTTTTCAAACTCTGTCACAATCTTAAATATTTAAGCCACAATGCTTGAAAGAAATTATAACAGCTGCAATAAAGACCGTACGGGTAAATAATGGGGTTTGTCAGGAGTCAGTCTCCTAACAATCTAACATTGATGGCTTATCTAGACTATAGGCAATCGGTGTCATAAGGAAGGGTAACAACGTTAAAAACAACCAGCTAAGCACTGACATTACGAAACCTAAAATCCTTTGATTTTAGTTATATACAAGTAATCTCTAATCTTCACTTGACCTCTGTGCTCTCCTCTTGTCGTCTTTTCAAACAACCATCTGCATTTACTATTATTGTTATTATTTATTTATAAAGCGCCCTATTTTTTTATGACATTGCACCATACTCTCTAACACATCTGGCTTTCAAAGACTGTCACAACTTTTAAAAGCAAATTGAAAACCCATTTCTTCATAAAAGCCTACAGTAAAACCCCTGCCTTGACACTGCCATATAGGCAGCCCTCTCCCTCTCCTACTTTCTCCTTGCCTAATACATTGTAAGCCTTCACAGGCAGGGTCCTCTCTCCCTCTGTACCAGTCTGTTTTTTACTCCATTCATGTTCACTGTACGCACTTGCTTTTGTGGTATGCCGTGTATTTTAACCCCTAACTAATGACACTCTTAAAGAGACTAAGCTAACCTGCTAATATGTCCCTACTGCACAGGAGACGCCAAGGAGGAAGGTATTACCTTCCTCCTCAGCGCCGTTCCGGTGCATTTAGTCTTTTGCTCCATGATCCGGCAAAATAGTTAGGAGCCCCCATAGCGCCAATCTTGGCCAGCCCCCTTCATTATCATTAGAAAGGGGCAGATCAGCGCTGTAAGGGCGGGGAAGTGCACCTAACGGTCTTACCGGACCATGGAGAACTTGACTAACTGCACCCATACGGTGCCAAGGAGGAAGGTACGAGACATACCTTTCTTCTTGGTGTCTCCTGTGCAGTAGGGACATAACAGCAGGTTAGATTCGTCTAACCTGCTGATAGTTCCCCTTTTAAAATAAATAATAATGGGTTTTGGAGCCTTAGCAGATGTATGGTTCTCCTTTCTTTCAAAATCTTATCTTCAAAACCACACGAATTTCCCCCAAAGTACCCTTATGCTTACTATCCTGTTTTGTTCTGTGTCCACCTAGTCTGTGTGTTCTAAAGTGTTCTTTAGTTTAAGATATGTGAATCTATTAACTTTTTAAAAAAAATATTTTAATATGTTATATTGTCCTAAGTGAAATGGAGAAGCAACATCTCAGCTTGCTGTTTTTGAAATGACGTCCTAGTCTCACTGCTCTTACAAAATGATGATAAACCTAACTTGTGCTTATGGTTGTTATAAGGCTAGGTTCACACTGCGTTTTCAGCATCCGTTTAACGCATCCGTTTTTTGCAAAAAACGCATGAAAAACGGATTGCAAAAAACGGATTCATTTGTGTGCATCCGTTTTTCCATTGACTTCCATTATAAAAAAAAAACGGATCCGTTTTTTTTTTGACGGACCAAAACGGACAAAAAAACGTTGCTGACCCTATTTTTCTGGACGTTAAAAAAAACGGATCCGTTAAACGGATGCTGAAAACGCAGTGTGAACCTAGCCTAACAGAGAGAGGGTGTACACATTTAGAACATATTTGCAGTGGCTGCAGGTTGCATGTATGCACAACTCTTCTGTAGTTAATGGGAGGAAAACATACACATTCTGCTGTCTGCAGTTCTAGACTTTACAAGGTTTGTTTTTCACCAATTACACATTCACACAATGATGTCTTTCTTTTTTTTGTCTAGGTACACTATTGGATAATGGATCTCCCTTGTCAGTTGCTGCAGTTACGGCATTGGGGGAGATTGGGCGAAATGGGGCTCTTCCAATACCAGATGAAGGTACAGGATTCACCAAGAAGCAGCTGGTAGAAAATCTTTTGGCCAGAATACCTTCTGGTAAAGAGACAAATAAGGTAATGTGTATTTTTGTTTTATTAAAAGATTTTTCTGGGCTAATGAAAGTATAATATAAAATAAATGCTATACTATGGGAAGATTCATCATCACTTTGTCCCCCATCTCATGGGCATGGTGGGGGGCGGCAAGCCCCCTGGCATCTTAGCGACAATGGCCGCCACACAACACCTCACCAGTGTGAACAGATGGATAAACTCACCTTATGCTCCCAGCCAGCAGACTAAGAGGAGCTAGGCACTGACCTTTATGCAGATTCTTGCTATATAAAAACACCTGGTGGTGTAGGTGGAGTGCTAGAACCAAGGCAAAAAAATGAGGGGACAGAATATATGCAAACATAAAAATTACTCATCACACATCTGCTACTCTTGGTGCACTCCTCTTTTTTAATGTGCATTGATAAATTTTTTATCTTACGTTTGAACTATAACTATAGAATATAACTATAACTATAAAATATTTTTTCTGCTTATTTTTAATTTGCCTAGGTCATGATAACAACTTTAGCAATTCATTTCTTTGTACGGATTCCAAGATAGGTCCGCCCCAGTCCCGCCCCCCTAACTTTACCCCTCCTCTCTCCTGGACACTGTTTCTTAAGTGGAAGACCACCGCCCGCCACCAACAACTTGAGCGGTGGATAACAGTGATCTGGGCAGGCGGCAGCAAACACATGCCCAGATCGCTATCCCTCTGTCTGCCGCTCTCCCTCACATCATGTGAGTGAAAGTGGTGCTGTGAGAGACAGGGATGATGGATGAGACAGGGAGGATGATAGAGAGGGGTATGATGACAGGTAGAGGGGATGAGAGTGATGATGTGAGGAATGAGTAGAGGGGATGATGAGAGTGATGATGTGAGTCATCCCCTCACATCATCCATCTCCCTCACATCATCCATCTCATTATCCCCTCACATCATCCCTATCCCTCACACCATCCCCCTCCTTCTCATCATTCCTCTCATAAGAGATGATGTGAGGGAAAGGGATAATGTAAGGGATAGGGATGGTGAGATGGATGATGTGAGGGAAAGAGGTTGATGTAAGGGGATGATGAGATGGATGATGTGAGGGAGAGGGATGATGAGAGAAACATCAGACTGGAGGGACAGCACAAATTATCAATAGATTATTCTTGTGGCCCCTTGCAGTCACCTTGTAATAAAGCCGTCAGCTCTCAAATCTTTACATTAGCATTACCAAAGCTGTGGCTCTATACTTGTGACAAAACTACAATTCCCATCATGCCTGGACAGTGTTTTGCTATCTGTGAATGCTGGGAGTTGTATTTTTTACCCAGCTGTAAAGCAACAGAGAACAGTAAAAACACATCATTTCTGCCCTCCCTGTGGCTGTAAAGCTGTGACAAGATGAAAACCCCCATCATAATGTGACAGCTAGTGGATTTTCAGGGTATAATGGGAGCCGTAGTGTCACAACACGTGTGTAGACGGTTATATATGTATATAAAACATATATGTCTAGGAAATAGAAAAGTCACTGTCATAGGAATGATCAGTCTGCCCCTCAGTGTTAGAATACGAGCTGTGACATCTAACCTACCTTCTTCTTTCTTTGGCACACTTCAATGAAAAGCAGGTATCTGTAGTGTGTGTGTGTGTGTGTGTGTGTGTGTGTGTGTGTGTTCTGGAGGGAGTGGGGGGTGTGGCAGGAGAGGAGGAGGGAGGAGACAAGGGGGGGAGGAGAGAGGAGACCACGCCCACTTTCAGACAACCAGAATAAAAAATTTATTTATTTTTCTGAGCCGAAGAACTCGGGATATCTCAGCAAGCGCACAAGATATACCCACAATTTACTGCTCTTATTAAAGGGTAACACATGGGCTTTTTAATTTAGTAATTTCATTTTTAATTTAGTAATCTAAATTATAGTTACGCTTTAAGGAGAAAATCCTACACAGGAAAGAGTATTTTAAACTTTAAAGCGTACAGTCATGTAAGTGCCATTTAAATATCATTTTTCGGAACTCAATAAGTATTAATAGTATAAGTGATTTTAAGAAACTCTGTAATAGGTTTTATTAAGCAAAAAGTTTGAATGCTTGTGAATGCACCCTTAGGGCCCTATTCCACTGGACGATTATCGTTCAGATTATCGGTAAATCGTTCGAATCTAAACGATAATCGTTCGGTTGAAATGCAGTTAACGATTAACGACCGAACGAGAAATCGTTGATCGCTTTATAAGACCTGGACCTATTTTTATTGTTGCTTGTTCGCAAAACGTTCGCAAATCGTTCGCATTGAATAACACATTGT
This sequence comes from Dendropsophus ebraccatus, assembly GCF_027789765.1. Taxonomy (NCBI): domain Eukaryota; kingdom Metazoa; phylum Chordata; class Amphibia; order Anura; family Hylidae; genus Dendropsophus; species Dendropsophus ebraccatus. The sequence continues at coordinate 17,645 of NW_027210537.1, forward strand.
TTGGTCGTTCGCAGTAGATACGAACGCAATAGCGAATAAATAGCGAAGAAAAAATGATCGCAAATACGATCATAAGTAACGATTATCGTTCCATGGAAATGAGTGAACGTTTTCAGGTCTTTCGCAATAGCGGTCGTTTGAGATCGTTAATCGTTAACGATTATGCGAACGATAATCGTTTGGTGGAATAGGGCCCTTAAAGTGGTAACTATCATTTTTAAAACTTGACAGGTCATAGCAACATGAGAAGTACTGATCAGTCGGGGTCCGGCTGCTGAGAACCCAGCTGTTCTAGTAATCGGCAGGGTTCTTAGCAGCAGGACCCCGACCAATTAGCACTTCTGATATGTCAGAAGTTTTTAAAAATGATATTTACACTTTAAAGAGAATCTGTCAGCTGTAATTTATGTTTCAAACTTTTAAAGCTGTTCGATAGCTATATGTGAAGGAGACCCATGTTACCTTTTAAATATCCAGCTGTGCTTCCAGATTGTAGAGAAATGCTTTTATTCTCTGGTATAAGGTGTCTCCCTGCTGTAACTGCTATCTAACCGTGTCAGTGGGTTGGAACGTGAATTATAGCTGACAGATTCCCTTTTTAAAATTGCTGCTTTACAGCTCAAGAAATGGCTGAAGAAACGGCCCAAATGAAAAAAAAAATCCTTAAAAAACAGACGAGATAGCTTAAGGTCCATTTTGGGGTGGTTTTCTTTTATTTTTTTCCCTCTGGCAATAAAAAAAACTGTGGGAATATAGGCAAAGTATCTTGTCCAGTATTGCTGCTTATCCACGGGTTTCTTCCTGCAGGCAAAAGAAAGAGCTATAAGAACACTGGGATATTTTCCTGTTGGAGATAGTAAATTTTCTCCCCAGAAGATGCTCCTGCAAGGATTAATGGAATCAGTAGAAGTAAGTTACCGATTTTCTTTGCAAGACAAGGGGTATTTTTTTGCTCATATACTGTCTCAGCCATTGATACATTTTTGAGATTTTGTGGATTTGCTTTAATGTTAAACATATATTGTTTCCAGACTGTCACAGGGTTGGTATAAAACGTGAATACAGCTTATATAAGAAGAAGGTGCCATGAATGTAGGTGGATAAAATAGACTTTTTGAGAAAATTCTGAGGTCCACTAATATATTTAAGTACAGCAGATTTGCTAAAGAAAGTTCTATGATTATCTCATGTAACTGAAACATGCAGAAATCCATGGATATTAACAGAGCAGGTGTAGATTTCTGATGGTAAATCTGGGTTGGGTTAGGACAAACCTTCCTCCTCGCTTTGCCGGGCTCCCCAAGTTGGTTTTTGCAAAAATATGCACCTTTTTTGTGTTGTATATAAGGGGAGCATTTGATAAATGTTCCCCCATGTGCTTGTCACTGACACAGAAACATCTGCTACAAATGTGCCTTGTGTATATATATACCCTCAGCTGATCATTGTCTTTTGGCAGGTTTAAAAATCATTGGCCACCGACTGCCCATCACTACCTGTAACAGGTAGCGTGGCTGACGGCTGTTGATTGTGCATATAAAATTATAAAGCTATTACTTACCTGTCCAGGCTCTGGCCTTGAAGTGAGAACTGCAGCTGCAGTGACCATGTAATCCCACTTCCATGGTCACTGCAGCTGCAGTTCTCACTTCTGGACGTGTCTCTGCAGTGACAGGCCGCTCAGCCAGTCACTAGCAGAGACGGAACAGCACTGCGGCCAGTGATCGGCTGAGTGGCCTGTCACTTCAATAAAGTGACTAGTAGTCAGAACTGCAGAGACCAGGGAATCCCACAGACAAGGCCTGAGAACACTGGGGAACGTGATCATGTAAGTAATAGCTTTATTATTTTACACCAAAGCAAGGGCTGCACAGACATCGCCAATGTTCGAGTTGTATAATAGGCTCTGTTGGCTCGCGTAATACGGACATCAGCATGTCTGAAGCAGTATGCTGCTACACTCTTCTGTGTACCCTATTATTAAAAAGCTTCTCTTATCTACATTTACTAGCCAGATTGCAGCTCTTTATTTACCATCTGCATAGATCAGGGTCCCATTTTGTGACTTCTGCAACATAGTATGAAAAATCTCTTTAATGCAAATGAGCATCTTTGCAGTGCCCTTTGCTGAATAAGAAAATGCACTGTATCTGTTTTTAAACACCTAAGTAGGTACCTTCTCTTACCTCCCTGTGTAGGCAAAGCAAATTGAGCTCCAGTTTACTATAGGAGAAGCAATCACTAATGCAGCTGTCGGCACAAAGTCCACAGCTGCCCGAGATGTATGGATGGTTTCTGAGGAGGATTATCAACCGTGTGCAGGTAACAGTTTTTTTTTTTACTGTGGTTTCATTTGTTTTTGGACCAAATTGCTAATATTTCTCCTTAAGCAGAGTGTCATAAATTTGCAATTATAGGCCGTCTGTGCCCCTTTGGGAAATCTGGGAAGGAGGTTATGCAAAGCCGCTGTCTGATGCCACCCTTTTAGAGGCAGCTTTCATTCAATTCAGTGTTTCACTTCACGTATGGGTCTTAGAATGTGACTAGTGACATATGCCACACTATAAATCTCGAGGATGAAGGACTACCCATCTGTAGACACCTGTTTCTGGCTTCTTGCCCCTCTTCCTTACAGAGCAGGGTGTTGGCAGGCTACAGAGAGGCCTATCATCGCTGTGCCAAAGGGATAGTATTTCTCCTTAAGTTTTGCTTATGTTTGACTTTTTGCTGCCTATAAACACATTTTTGACTGTATAACTTAAATGGTGTCTTTATTTTTCCAGATGTCAAAGAGAATGATGTTGTTACATGGGTTTTGGACCAGATTCTCAACAAGCATGGCGTCAGCGTGAATCCACATGTCAGACAGGCATCCTGTATATGGCTGCTGTCGATTGTAAAAAAACTGAGTAATCACCAGGAAATAAAGGTTAGTTACATGGCTAAAACATCTGTTTGGTACTGCAGACATTTATATTGTATTTGAACATAGTCTTGCCTTACTAACATGCAGTTACCGTTCCATTACACTAGAATGAAACAACCTAATAAATGCAGTTACTATTCTAAATATACAATATATTATTGTAATGACTCAATATGTAATCCTTCATTGCCTTGCAGTATGGCTACTCATATCCTAAGTGTAAAATTACCCCCCCCCCCTGATCAGATTATCCCCTAACCTGTGGATAGAGGATAACATGGCAAGTTGGGTAAACTACTTTAGGGCTCTCATATACATTAGACATGTGTGTGGTGGCTTCATGACTTTTCACCAGTAGGTGATGTCGGTGGAGAGAAAGAGCAGGCATAATTAACCCCTCAACGACTCATGACTGGTATACAGGTATACCCGTCATGCCGCCGTTAAGGGGAATGCAGAGAGGGATCCCGGCGTAAAAACCCGCAAAGTGCAAAATTGATGATTTTTGGTGATCAAATCCAGAAAAATTGTAATAAAAAGCATTTAAAAAGTCCCATATATGCAATCAAGGTACAGATCATGGCGCACACAATGACACCTCACACAGCCCCATAGACCAGAAAATAAGTGTTATAAGGATGGGAATAGAGCAATTTAAGGAACTTTTTTATTATTATTTTTTTTTTTTTTTTAAAGATTAAAATTTTTTAAAAGCAATCAAATAAAACAAAAGTTTTACAAGTTTCATATTGTTGTAATGGTACCAATTTAAGGAACATAAATAATATGTTAGTTTTAACATGGGGCAAACGGTATCAACACAAACACCCCCAAATAAAATAAATTGCCCTTGTTTTTCTATTTCACTGCACAAACAATTTTTTTTCCAGTTGTGCAGCATATTTTGTAGAAAAAAAAAGTTGGTCAATGCAAAGTACAATTAGTGTCACAAATAATAAGGGCTCATATGGGTCTGTAGGTGAAATAATGCAAGCACAGTGGTTTTTTAAACAGAAGGAGGAGAAAATGAGAGAGCAAAAACAAAAATTGGCTCCGCCCTTTAAAGGGTTAAATTGTTTTCAGAGAAATAGACCTGCCCAGAGGAGTCTGGCAACCACTTACTGTCCCCTCTTTGCTGAATACATGAATGCTTGACTGAACCTAAAGTCACACTGTTACCCCCTTTTTGCATTCTGACTCGTCTACACAGGTGTAAAAGGTAAATTTAGCGGTTTTCATTCCTTATTTTATATCATACATTATGGTGTTTGTTCAAGTAAAAAGTGATCTTTTATCATCTGCAGATTGTGCTAAGTGGGCGGAGCTTCACGGCAACAGCGCCACTGCTGACCTCCATGACGTCATATGCACATAGGCCCCGCCGACCATTGGAACAGGCTGGCCTAAAGGTCTAGGCCCCACCCTCTCTAGGTTGTCCCATACTATTGGACATCACGGGGGTGGGACCAATGGTGGCACTGTGGGTGGGGCTAAGTGGCCTGTTGCCTTGAAGCCCCGCCCACTTAGCACAATCTGCCATTGATAAAAGATCACTTTTTACTTGAACAAGCAGCATGACGTATGATATAAAATAAGGTATGAAAACTGCTAAATTTACCCTTTACATCTGTGTAGAGAAGTCTGAATGCAATAAGGGCTGACAGTGTCACTTTAAGTATTTATGGGGGGGAGGGGGGGTGAAGAGAGACTGTTTAGCCAATAGCTATTGTGTGTACAACCTATAGTGCAACTCAAGTTTATATAAATGTGTTTATATAAAATGTGTGAAACTGCCTCTTTTTTTTTATTCTCTCTCATATAGTCAAAACTTAAAGAAATCCAAAGTGCCTTTATATCTGCTCTTTCTGATAATGATGGTATGTACCTTGTATCTCAAGTTGCCTCTTGCAGTTGTTGGATTGTATCAAGGCTTTTTCTATCAGAGTAAAATACATGTATTCTTTTATCTATTAGTTAGGGTGCGTTCACATGTACAGGATCCACAGCAGATCCTCAGCAGATTTGATGGTGCAGATTTGATGCTGTATTCAGTTATTTAGTTCAAATCTGCACATCATCAGATCCGCTGCAATACGGTACGTGTAAAGCTACTCTTAGGGTGCGTTCACACCTACAGGATCTGCAGCAGATTTGATGCTGTGTTCAGTTATTTAAATGAAATCTGCTGCAGAAAATCAGCTGCAGATCCTGTAGGTGTGAACGCACCATTAAACAGCATTTCATAGTGGCACACCTCAGATTTGCTTTACAGCAATGTCCCCACATAATATACACATGCTTACCTTTGTACGTGCCTGGTGGGATGCAGAGTTTTTTTGGGTAATTTGGAATCCACATTAAGGTTTTTTATGGTAGAACTGCTTGTGAGCCTTACTACAGAACAGTATGTACATTAATGCAGCTTTAGGCTTCAGCTCTATAGCTCTTATCATAACTTATGTTATTTTTGTAATTTTACCAATTTTACTTTTTTGATGTTTTTGCAAACATATATCAGTTATTTGTGTGTGTTTTGGGGAATTGGAAATGTGTGTACTATTACATATGCTTATGCAGTTAATGTCTCAGTCCATGTATCAGCCTAACTCCTTTGAGTGTGTTGATAATTGCACAAAATCTGTTGCAGAACTTAGCCAAGATGTTGCTTCGAAAGGTCTTGGGTTGGTATATGAACTGGGCAGTGAACAAGACCAACAGGAGCTGGTGTCCATACTTGTGGACACACTCATGACTGGGAAAAGGTACTGTGACTCCTTGTGTTCTGAGTGTGTGTCATAACTGATATTATTACTAGATTGATATTTCACCAAACCTGTGCTATACAGTTATTAATTGTAATAACATGTTCATTTTCATTCTTTTATAATTGTTTGGATTGCATTTTGTGTAATGGTTGTGCTAAGTTTTGAAAAATCTTGCATTGTATTGTACTTTCATCAAACCTTTATGGCCTTACAGTGATTTCATAGAAACATAGAAGAGTCATTTTACGCATTTTAAAGCTACTCTGTATCCACAATCTGACCCCCCCCCCCCCAAACCGCTTGTACCTTCGGATAGCTGCTTTTAATCCAAGATCTGTCCTGCGGTCCGTTTGGCAGGTGATGCAGTTATTGTGCTAAAAAGTTACTTTTAAACTGGCAGCCCCATGCCCTACGGGAGTGGCCTGGATTGTGTATGCATTAGGTTGGCACAACCTCTCTGTCCCTCCTCATCATTAGGAATGCTCCAGGCAGATTGCCTACTATTCGTCAGCTGTGAGAGCCCGGCACATGGGCTGGATCGTTAAGGACCTGTGCAATGTTCAGCATGGAGAAAATGTTTCAGTGGCATTCCTAATGATGAAGAGGGTGAAGTGGAGGGACGGAGGGGTGGTGCAAAGTTAGGGCACAGATTCGCCTGTTGGGCACGGGGTTGTAAGTTTAAAAGTTGTTTTTTGGACAATAACTGCATCACCTGCCAAACGGACCGCAGGACAGATCTTGAATTAAAAGCAGCTATCTGAAGGTACAAGCGGTTTGGGGGGTCAGATTGTGGGTACAGAGTCACTTTAATAATTGTTCTTGTGGCTACTTAGTTTAGACCATACTAACCTATCCTTCTTTATTCCAGGGCAAAGCATGACGTTTCTGGAGAGACAGAGGTTTTTCAAGGCTCATCTATTGGTAAAACTCCAGAGGGGTAAGCGGATTATTAACTAGTCAATCAACTATGGTGAAAAACCTTTAGCATTGGATGCTGAGGGACACTGTGGACCACCTTGTTGTTAGTTATATCCTTAACAACTTAGGCCGCATTTCCACATTTGCAATCATAAATGCAGACGAAACCCTATTCCCATGTCATCACAGCAATATGTGGGGGTGTTTTTTGTCTGCACTCATATTTGCAAACATGGTCACATGGCCAGTTGTCAAGGATATAACTAATATAACTAAAGAGAGCATACATTTTAATATGCAAAGGAAAATACAATGAATTGTCTAAAAGAGAATGTGTAGTCTTGTATAATGGGTTGCATGTATACATAGCATTATTGAATCTAGTAATTTCCCCTTATTTATATAGTGGCAGCATGTTCTCTAGCTTTGCACACATAATAATGTTTGTTTTGTTTCTGTTCCTCTCACTGTTCATGCTCACAATTGAAGGATCTATATTCACACATTAAGACCAATTTTTAGAAGAAGACACATTAGTATATTTAGTTGTCCCAGTACCAGTCCTTTATTATAGTATAGCAATGTGTCTGTTTGGATGGACAGTGTTACGTCTATGAATTCTTTTTCATGGTTGTTCAGACAGGGGCTGTCTACCTACAAGGAACTGTGTGCATTGGCCAGTGATCTTAGTCAACCAGATCTCATATACAAGTTTATGAATTTGGCTAACCACCATGCTATGTGGAACTCGAGAAAGGTAAAGTCTTTCATGTTATGGTTCAGAGTACCCTGCTGCGTCTTGCAGGGGAGTTCTTCAGTGGACTCAAGCATTAATATTTAAGTGTAATGGTCCATTTACACAGAAAATCTGACAGATTATCTGCCAAAGATTTGAAGCCAAAGCCAGGAACAGACTATAAACAGAGATCAGGTTATAAAGGAAAGCCTGAGATTTTTTATCCTTTCAAATCCATTTCTGGCTTTGGCTTCAAATCTTTGGCAGATAATCTGTCAGATAATCTTTCTGTGTAAATGGACCCTAATTCTGAATAGTTAGTATAAGCCAGAATGTCATCTTACAAGGCCTCTTATGCATACACCAATGAGCTATGACAGCTAAGAGTGTTAAACATGTCAGTTTTTGGAGTGCATCCAAAACTATAAAAATTTACACTGAAGTTTTGCAGTGCAATTTTTGACTGTGATGCACATTAAAACACTGTGCTTCATCTGTACTCTCCTCAAAGTTAAAAACCACAGTAAGGGCCCTATTACACTAAACTATTATCATCCGTACTTGACCGATTGCCAGTCGTTCCGGTATAGATCATATTAAAAGGCAACGATCAGCCCATCAGCATAATGATGGCTTATTGTTGTCTTTTAAAATGTTCTGTTAAAACGTCAATGATATTGACAGTCTGCTGCACGTTGCTGCGGATAATATCAGTGTCGGCAGCAGACCCCCACTTTCTTCAATGGGCCACCCTGACGATCTAAGGATTGTTTACATCTGACTCATTAGGGTTATATTCTTACAAACAAAAATGTACAATTTCACAAATAAAACTATATTCACCTGCTGCTGATCCCGTCTGGTTTCTGTGCTGAATTGTCCCCATAGGAATTACCCACTTAGCCAATCTCCTGCCTGCAGCAGTCTCCTGCCTCAGCCAGTGATTGGCTGAGTGAATGTTTTCTGCAGGGACAAATTAAACCAGCCAAGAGTAGCGGGGTCCTGGAGTCTCCAAAATGGCAACAGGGGGAGATCAGGGCCAATGAGTGTTTTTATTTAAATTTTTTTTTTTTTTTTTAGTAGCGCTCCAAGCCAAATATTTAATAAACAAAAATGCAGCCAGAATATCCCTTTCACAAACTTTAAAGCATTACTGCCATTAATAACTTTTGAAATGTCATGAGATCATAGTAGGTCTCACTGCTGCATGCATCTCTCTTGCATCTCACATCTGTCTCATTGTAGTCTATAAAGCGAAAGAGTTGGATCTTTGGCTGGGGATCAGAGAGTGTCTCTAATCTCTTTGCCGCTGTCTCTTCCCAGCTGTAGCTTGGGATTGCAGCAGGCCTCAGCAGTGAGACCTGCTGCAATCAATAATTTTTGTCATGTCTGGTGACATGTGAAAAGTTGTTACAAATGACAGTAACTCTTTAATGTATAGATGCTGCTAAAATAGATTTGCATCTTCTGAATTAATATACATATTTTTTCCTTTTGTGATAGGGTGCAGCATTTGGTTTTAATGTGATTGCCACCAAAGCTGGAGAACAGCTTTCTCCCTTCATGCCTCAGCTGGTCCCACGTTTGTATCGTTATCAGTTTGATCCCAACACTGGAATCCGCCAAGCTATGACTAGTATTTGGAATGCTTTAGTCACGGACAAGAATACAGTGAGTCCATCATTCTAGGATATTTCAGTATTCTGCTATAACAAATAATCTTTTCCTTTCTCTATATCATCTTACTCTTTGCAGTAATAGGGCATGCTAAGCTTTTGGAGGGGTCCCCTCCTGAGGATCTTCTGTGTTAGCCAGAGCTGCAAGACACCAGCGTCCATAATAATTGCTGGGGTAAAAGATCAGAATGCTCTGTCTTCAGTTTAGATTGTGGCCTCATTCACACATCAGTGTTTTGAATCATTATTTGTCAAATGATACAAATAACTTAAGAAAAGTGACATCTGAAATATTCCTATCCTTTAAAAACAATCATAATATGTAAAAGTTGGTTGCAAAACCAGTGATCCCCTAAAAAACTTTAACAAAACTTTTTAGATTTTTTTTTTTGTTTTAGGTTCTTATATAGAGTGTAGGCTCTTATATAGAGTGACAATATTGAAAGATGACAGTTAATATTGCTGCTCAAAAACCTACAAATAAATGAATACCCTGGAGGGTTCCATATCTGAATTCCACTTGTGCTAGTCACTCATGATCATGATCAGTAAACCTTGTCCTTCCATTCTACAGTCTAATGGTATTCATGAAATATTTAGGTATCATTTAGGACAGATTTTTCCAGTTCTGGCCATAAAGCCCACGCCAGTAGGTTATATACTGAAGATTTTCTTCAGGCGTGTTTACACACTGTGGCTGGGATGCAGGCAAAGACAGACTGCTTGTAGCGGCCAAGAATTGCATGTCAATTGAGTTGTAAATGGCAGTGCGGTATTGCGGCAAAACTGCTGTTCAGCTGTAATAAAAATGTGCTTCAGTTAAAGAGAACCTATCATGTTGAAAATGCAGTCCAATTTACAGGAAACATATAACACAGGAGTAGCTAAAAAGATTGATATATAGTCTTATAGGAAAAGGTCTTATTCTGTGGTAAGTAGGCAAGTGTGTGTGTGTGTGTGTGGGGGGGGGGGGGGGGGGGGGGGTTTGTCCAGCTCGGTTATTAACATAGCTGTCAAATATTTCTTCAGGCCCCTTGCTAAGCGCTCTGGCTGCTACTTCTCACATGGACCCATTTCTGCAGTGACAGCCCGCTCAGCCAATCACTAACTGAAGCAGGACAGTGCCACGGCCAGTGATTGGCTGAGCAGGACACTAATTGTATATGTTATGAAATTGATATATGTAATTTATTTTCAAGTAAAATCTGTTTTTAAAAGTTAGAAAACATTATTATATTCATTTTAGGTGGATAAGTATCTGACAGAAATTCTTCAAGATTTGATAAATAACCTTACAAGTAATCTGTGGAGAATCCGTGAATCCAGGTATTAATCTCCTTTTGAACAGTTACTGAACCTTGGTTATAATTTCTCTGAACAGCAGACAGAGCAGTATAGCAGACACCCCATCTGGGGCTTCTGTGATGGCATCTGGTCCCCCACTCGTCCTACTACTTCCTATGTATGAGACAGGCTTGTGCAGTGGTTGGCTGAGCATGCAGAGTGTAACTTGACGGTAGTGGGGGATCGGACGACATCAAGAGCTGCGGAGGACCCAGGTAGGTAGGCATACCTTTTGTTTTTGTTTTGTTTTTTATGCCTCTGTAGCCAAATATAAACTTTTTTTTGGGTGCGCAGGTGACTCCTTTAAAGTGACAATGTCACCCCCTTTTTGCATTATGACTTCTATACACAGGTGTAAAGGGTGAATTTAGCAGTTTTTATACCTTAGCAGTTATTTTATATCTTGCGTCATGGTGCTTGTTCCAGTAAAAAGTGCTCTTTTATTATCTGCGGATTGTGCTACCTGGGCGGGGCTTTACGGGTGCAGTGACACTTAGTCTCGCCCACACCGCCACCACAGACCCGCCCCTCTGTGACGTCATTGCCGTATAGGCCCCGCCCCTTGACAGCCATTGGAATGGGCTGGCCTAAAGGTCTAGGCCCTACCCCCTCTAGGTCGGATCATAACAATGGCCGCTAAGGGGCGGGTCTATGTGTTGATGTCACTGAAGGGCAGGGCCTATGGTAGTGAAGTGGGCGTGGCTAAGTGGCACTGCAGCCATAAAGCCCCGCACAGGTAGCACAATCTGCAGATGATAAAAGATCACTTTTTACTGGAACAAGCATCATGACATAGGATATAAATTAAGGTATGAAAACTGCTAATTTTACCATTTACACCTGTGTCACTTCAACTCACATATTTGCTAAATTTAATATTGCAGTTGGAACTGTGATGGTCTTACTAATAATGGAGTTTGTCGTCCTTTCCTTGTTGCAGCTGTTTAGCATTAAATGACCTACTACGTGGCCGTCAGCTTGATGATGTTGTTGACAAGCTTCCTGAGATATGGGAGACACTCTTCAGAGTCCAAGATGATATCAAGGTGTGCTTTTGCTCTTACTCAAACTAATAAAAATCTGTGATACTTGTGCACTTGCAGATATAAACCACAATGTATTCCACCCAGAATAACTGTACAGATCATTGCCTGTCTGTAGATGTTTCACAATCTGTAAACAAATGCATTTTTAGTGTGTGTGTGTGTGTCTGTGTGTCTGTGTGTCTGTGTGTATATAGTTTAATGTAGAAGAAGCTCTCAGAGTACAATAAAGAACTTATATGAAACTTGTTGTTTTTGGTATAACTTAGACTTTTATTTGTTATACCATTTTGTCTTATTTCCTCTATTCCTCCCAGGAGTCAGTGCGAAAAGCAGCAGAACTGGCTTTGAAAACTTTAAGCAAGGTATACTTCTGTCTTTACAATTATCATTTATTGTTCTAAAGATTGGTATATGGATAACTAGGTAATTGTTGGGGGTCCAACCACAGGAACCCCCACACTGATTGAATGAAGATCTAACGAGACTTGACACACTTGTTCCCTATATTTTTATACTATATAATTACAGGCAAACATACGCAATACACTTTTATATATATCTCTATATGGAAATATGTTTCACCTCTATTAAATACAGTAGAAGTTTTGATTATCATCATGAAATACACTTTCAATTATTTCTGGGTATTCTCCTTTTGCACTATAAGGTATGCATAAGGATGTGTGAACCAAGCAAGGGAGCAGCTGGTCAGAAAACAATTTCTGTTCTTTTACCGTGCCTTCTGGACAAGGGAATTATGAGCACAGTGACTGAAGTTCGGGCCCTTAGGTAAGTAGAATGCAGTGTAGTTTGCGTGTACATTGAGGGTGTTATCCAGCTTTTCAAAACTGATGACTACTTTCATGCGGGTCTGACATCTGTCACTCCTACTAGCAATCTCTTCATTCGCACACCCATAGTGTAGCCTGCACTACGAATGTGCTTTTGTAGCGCTCCGTGCTTCACAGAGCACTACATTTCCACTTTATTACCAGTGCGATCCAGGCCGCAAAATGCGGTCCGCATTACAACATGTCCTTTTTTTTATTGAGGCATGGATCGCGGCCCCATACACACATACGGACGTCTGAACGGGGCCATTGAATACCATTGGTCCTATGTTCTGTCCGCAATTGCGTGCCCGCAGTTGCGGACAGAACAACGGATGTGTGAATGTAGCCTTAGCTGCAGTGCTGACCTGAGCACCATGCCCCCACCAAATGGTAGTTGGACCCCCACCAATTTAATACTGATGAACTATCTAGAGGATAGGTTATCAATCTTGAAAAGCTGGATAACCCTTTATCCTTTTAAGTTGCTGCAGAAGAAGACATAGATAAGGAATTGTGAGCAGTCTGTAAAAACATCTTGCTAGCTATTCCTGTGATTACAGCTGTCTGCAATTTTCAAGTGGTTGTTTAATAGCAATATCAATTGGCAAAATTGTGGATACACATATAATATAGTCTATAAGTAGCAATGTATTCACTCAACTATTATGAGATTAGTTACTATGAACTTTTTGTTGTTGAGGAGGGTGTAACTTGGGAATAAGCACTGTCATTGAAAGGCTGACCAGTAGGAAGCAAAAAACATTCACTCTGCTGCTGTATCAGTTTCCATTACACAGGAGCAAAAAAAATTAAAAAAATCTGTGGTGAGTCTGTCCATAAGATGGAGGTGCATGTGACCATGCGCTCCCCCCCCCCCCAGTATCCTTCATAGGCATATACAGGCTCTGTGTTGGAAGAGGCATGGTCGTTTGCTCCTTCATGTCGGCCATCTTATGGACAGACTCGCCACAGAACAGGCACCCCATCCTGGAGTCTGATTTTAGCTCTGAGGTATACACGGTGGTACTATGCATAAGTGCTGTGAGTACACTTACTAATACTGTACACTGAACAAGTTTACTATAAAGTGGCCAACCCCTTTAAATCGCACATTACAATGCCTGGTTATGGTACCCTGTTAGGTTCTAATAACAGCGCACTGGGTGTGGTATCATGAATGGCATGGTTGTTTACTTTGTCTTTTTATACGTTTATCACTCTTCTTCCTAGTATCAACACAATGGTTAAAATCAGTAAAAGTGCTGGAGAATTATTAAAGCCTCATACCCCAAAGCTCATCCCAGCTTTACTGGAATCTCTAAGTGTTTTAGAACCTCAGGTGCTGAATTATCTCAGTCTCAGAGCCACAGATCAGGAAAAGGTAAGTGTTGTCTAGTACTCTATCTTCATCCAAATAAAAGAAAAACGATATAGCTTGTGTTCAATGCTAGTGCCTCAAAAAGTAAGTTTAGAGGTTAGGGGCAACCGCTACATTGAAAAGAATATGCTGTGTCATCTTTGTGATTTGGATTCTCCTAATCTGTGCAGGCTGCAATGGACAGTGCAAGACTAAGTGCTGCTAAATCCTCTCCAATGATGGAAACCATAAATATGGTACGTAGATGGATGATAGGTTACAGTCCTCTTTGTGCTTATAATGTTTGGTTACATACATTTTTAGATGTTTATTGCGTTTTCTAGTATATATGGTACCAGAAAACTGGGCAGCATGGTGGCTCAGTGGTTAGCACTGTTGCCTTACAGCATTTGGGTTCAAATCCCATGAAGAACAAACATTTGTATGAAGTTTGCAGTGCTCAGTCCAGAGAAGGCAAAATCTTTCACCACAAATGAAGTGTATTCTATACGCACTTTTATTGTCTGAATAGACTGTCCAAATAAAGCATCATTTTACTTCATTGGAGAGTGTAATACTTACTTCATCTGTGGTGAAAGAATTTGCATGGTGTTTGTATGTATTCCTTGTGTTTGCATGGGTTTCCTATGGGAAACGGACATTGTCATTACTCATTGAGTCCTTGTCCCCAGTGGGGCTCGCAGTCTAAATGTTTTTGGTGTATGTATGCGGGTTGGGGGTGGAATGAGGTACGCACAGGGAAAACATGCAAACTCCTTTGTGACATGTAAACCCAGGGTCATAGCGCAAGGCAATGCTGCTAATTCCTGAGCTACCATGGTGCCCCAGATGTTTGGATCTACATATTATATATAAACTTCTTTTGACAATTGCTCACATTTAGTGGTGTTTGCTATAAAGTTGTGAAACAAGAGAATGTCACGCCCTAATTCTCTGCTTTTTTTTAACAGTGTATTCAACATCTGGATGTCAGTGTCCTAGCTGAACTTGTTCCAAAATTGTGTGAACTAATAAAGAGTGGACTCGGGTTGGGCACAAAGGTAAGAGCAAGACAAATCTGAATTGTCAAAATAATACTTTATAATCTAGAGCTATCAAAGACCAGCTTTTCTGTCAGTGGAATGAATGGTTAGCTCAATGGTCCAGCTGCATTAAACTTGAATCAGTCTATTATGTGAATTTATGATATTCTCTTTATATTGAAGGGAGGATGTGCCAGTGTTGTTGTATCTTTAACAACGCAGTGTCCTCGGGATCTGATGCCTTATTCCGGTAAGTTTAAATCTGTCATGTTCATTTATATTATAAACCATTACTGCTTATAAAGACGGCAGACATACAGTAAAGTAAGTCAGTTGCACTATTTTCTAATGAAAAGGATAAAGTGCAGCCTTCCTCCATATTACTTAGAAAAATAGAGATGTGTATTTTAAAGTAGAGCAAAAACACTTGTAGTAATGTTTTGCTAATGTCCTGCATAATTCACTTAATTAAAGCATACAAGGTAAGTGGGGGCTTAGTACTTGTATACACATTATAGGTGCTATATGAAATATAATAAATGACTAGGAACTTAAAAAAAAAGGCTGCTTATCTTTATTCTATTATTGAACAGGTAAACTCATGAGTGCTTTATTAAATGGACTCTGTGATCGTAACAGTGTGGTACAGAAATCATATGCCTTTGCTTTGGGACATTTAGTTCGGGTAAGTTTTACGAACTTCATTGGTTGGACTGTAATCTTCATTTGAACTGTTTTTGTGTGTTCATTATGTTTGTATGTATTTGCAGACAGCCCGGGATACTAGCACTGAGAAACTTCTTCAGAAGTTGAGTGGATGGTACATGGAAAAGGAGGGTAAGTAACGTTTCCACAGATTTGTCAATCATTAGTTAAAGGAGTTAACAGGTATTGGAAACCGTCCTTGATGTGACTGTTCAGACCTGTCCCTTTTGAAAGCCAGCTTTCATCCCATGTGGGGCACTGTTTGTTTTTCTTGGATTATTATAGCTGGTGTTTTATATAATTCGCCTGATATTCTGCATTCAGTTCAAACTCCTTGCCCTCACCCTTAAAGCTCTCCACAATTCCACACCTCCATACATCTCCTCCCTCATCTCCACCTTCTATCCTTCCTGTGCTCTACATTCTGCTATTGGTCTTACACTAACATCTTCCATAATTCCGCCACTTTTGCTCTGTGTGCACGGAGCCTTAAAGAGGATAGTCACCCAGCTTTTAACTTCACAGCAAATCCACATATAGATACAACACAAAGCAATGTTTAACAGCTAAACATCTTGGCTTTATAAAACAGACCTCATACAAATGAAAGGTATATTATTTTCATAAATTACGTCTTTTCCCAGATTAAGTAAAGAGGAAGAAAAAAAACTCTTTGGCTGACTGATAGAACCCTGAAGAAACATGTGATTTTGTGGATTTGCCATGAAGTGTGGGGTTTCATAAGTGTTACCAGGAGATGTAGTTATTGCTAGTAAACTGGTCTGTGACAATTTAACATGCTCTTTTGTGTCATTTGTATAGAGCCAGCATACAGAACAGGATGCACTTTAACAGTTCATGCCATTAGCCGCTACAGTCCTGATGTGCTAAAGAACCATTCAGGAATGGTGTTGCCTTTAGCCTTTCTTGCAATGCATGAAGTTTCAGATGATGAGAAAGGAGAAAAAGAAGACTCAAATCTTTGGAGAGAAGTGTGGCAGGAAAATGTGCCTGGTATGTACCTTATTCTGCTGGCTTGGGCCATAATGAATAGATTATAATATGCAAAACTACAAATTTATAGGGGTTTACACTTTTTGGATCTACTAGGTGTTTAGTCATTTTAGAAAATTACGTACATGGTATGCCTGATGGTGATAGTTTTCAAATCGCAATTCCTGATACGGAAATCTCCAAGCTGAGCTTAAAGCGACTCTGTACCCACAATCTGACCCCCCAAACTACTTGTACTGTCGGATAGCTGCTTTTAATCCAAGATCTGTCCTGGGGTCTGTTCGGCAGGTGATGCAGTTATTGTCCTAAAAAACAACTTGTAAACTTTCAGCCCTGTGTCAAATTGGCGTGGCCTAGAGTGTCCATGCCCTAGGATTGCAACACCCCTCCGTCGCTTCTCCCCGCCCTCCTCATCACTAGGAATGCCCCCGGGCAGGATTTTTCCTATTCATCACCTGCCTGAACATTGCACAGGTGCCTTAACGATCCAGCCCATGTGCAGTGTTCAGGGGATGAATAGTAGAAATTTGTTCTAGGGGCATTCCTAATGATGAAGAGGGAGGGAGTAGCGTTGCAATCCTAGGGCTGCAAGTTTAAAAGTAGTTTTTAGGACAATAACTGCATCACCTGCCGAACGGACCCCAGGACAGATCTTGGATTAAAAGCAGCTTTAAGGGATGCTTGCCTTGTTCCAAAGCAGCTTTGTTCAGTGCACCATTGGCTATTCAAGTTAATAGAACATTTTATAACCTTTCAAAAGACAGGAAAAATCCATTTGAAAAATGCTCATGTGGGGATGCAATAACATTCAGCAATGCTGGGAAATTTTCTCAACTTTGGAATTAAGTCAGATGCAGTATCCTTCACACTGTGAAAGGGGAATAACGACTTAGTAATTAAGAGTTTATACTATGCAAGGTTTAATACACTTGAACTTGCCTTGCCTCCTCCACACCTCCAACATTAACATGGAAAAACATGGTGACGCACTTAAAGAATTATGAGTATATTTGGTACTCTAGGAAGAAAAGATTGGTAGTTCTAGAAGGTGATCAGGTGGCCTCCCCCCCTCCCCCTTTCTGCCTCCTCCCCTCCTTTGGGGGGGGGAGGGGGGTAAAGGGTGTTGGTGGGGTTAGAGGGATAGAAAAAGAAAAGCAAATCAATATATGAAATCTATTTTTAGTGCTACTTTTGGGTGGAATCCCATGCCAACTTTATCTACCCAAAAGAGGTGTACCAGATTGAAGACTAATATACACAAAAGTACAGTGATGCCTGTGCTTTACACTATATTGCAGCATTCTTATTCCGTTATATAGCACAGTGCTTTTATCTCTTAAACTCAAGCCACAATTTAATATATTTACTGAGATGTCTAGCCTGTGACCTGATGCTTTCTATAATAGAAAACACCACACTTGTAGAAAATGCTCTCACAGTATTTCAGTTTCGCTGCAACAAAAGAAAGGGTTACATGGTATTTAAAAAGGTTGACAACAAACTTATGATTGTGTTTTTTTTGTCTTTGTTTATACCATACACAGGAAGTATCAGTGGTGGCATTAGATTGTACATGAAGGAGTTAGTAGACATTTCACAAAAAGCTCTGCAGTCACCATCCTGGAAGATGAAAGCACAAGGTGCTGCTGCCATGGCTTCAATTGCAAAGCAGCAAACTGGATCACTGGTCCCTCCACACTTAGGAATGGTGATTAGTACTCTCTTGCAGGGCTTACCAGGGAGAACATGGACTGGAAAGGTAAGGACTAAACTTCTTATATTTAATACAACAGTTTAAGAAGTAGACCTAACAGCTGCAATACATCAGCTAAAACATGTTTACAGTGGTACCTCCGCTCTCGAACACCGGGTCCGAACAATTCGGTTCTCAAACCACAATTTCCCCCCAAAGTTTTGTTTGGTACTTGAACTTTGCTCGGTATCCGAACAAAAATGGAGGAGATGACTGTCGGCTGAACTATTGTTCAGTTATCAGAGGAATCTGATAATGAGATGAGATCCCCCACTCCGCTGAATAGAGTTTCCTAGCCAGCAGCAGAAAACTTCTGCTCTGGGAGGAGCATAACACCAAAATGATGGGTGTTGTGCCCTTCTTTGATGGGTGTTTGTGCTCCTCTTTCTAAATGAATCACTTACTCTTCCTGGGTCCTGTCTGTGTATTCATGTGCACTGCAGCATCTAGTGATGATCATGTGACCCTGAGACTGGACCCAAAGTAAGTGCATTCTTTCCAAAGACGAGCACAACACCCATCAGTTTGGTGTTCAGCTCCTCCTAGGAGGTTAAAGGGGTTGTCCGGCGATAAAAAATTATTCACAGAATAACACACATTACAAAGTTATACAACTTTGTAATGTATGTTATGTCTGTGAATGGCCCCCTTCCCCGTGTCCCACCACCCCCACCCGTGTACCCGGAAGTGTGGTGCGCTATACATTACCTATCACGTGCCGACCACGGTCTCCGATCCTCAGCAGTGACGTCGTCTTCGGGAGGCCAGCGCATCTTCCCGAGTGCCGGCCGCCCTCTGCAGCGTCATCTGAAGCTCAGCCGCGATTGGCTGACCATAACTGTGCTCAGCCAATCGCGGCTGAGCAGCTGATGACGTGGCCGCGTCATCAGCCGCTCAGCCGCGATTGGCTGAGCACAGTTATGGTCAGCCAATCGCGGCTGAGCTTCGGACGACGCTGCAGAGGGCGGCCGGCACTCGGGAAGATCCGCCGGCCTCCCGAAGAAGACGTCACTGCTGACGATCGGAGACCGTGGACGACACGAGATGCGGTGAGTATAATGCACCACACTTCCGGGTCTAGCGTGGGTGGGGGGAAACACGGGGAAGGGGGCCATTCACAGACATAACATACATTACAAAGTTGTATAACTTTGTAATGTGTGTTATTCTGTGAATAATTTTTTATCGCCGGACAACCCCTTTAAAGGGAACCTGTCACCCCCCGTGCCGGGGTGACAGGCTCCCGACCCCGTTAGAGACCCCTATACTTACCTCATCCCGCCGGGTCCCGCTTCTGGATTCGGTCGGGTCCCGGAGATCTCAGCCGCTGCAGCCCGGCGCGCGCGCTGAGAGATGAGTCCAACGCTCATAGAGAATGACGGAGCGCTGGACTCTCCTGTCATTCTCTATGAGCGTTGGACTCCTCTCTCAGCGCGCGCGCCGGGCTGCAGCGGCTGAGATCTCCGGGACCCGACCGAATCCAGAAGCGGGACCCGGCGGGATGAGGTAAGTATAGGGGTCTCTAACGGGGGTCGGGAGCCTGTCACCCCGGTACGGGGGGTGACAGGTTCCCTTTAAGAGGTGTTTCTGTGCACCACACCACAACTTAACCCCTGCCTGGCTGGAAAACTGAGCCGGCTCAGCAGCAATACAGACAGGGTCCCCTCCAGAGCAAAAGTTTTCTCCCCTAGACTGGGAAACCTATTTGTAGCTGGGATTCCTCACACTTGCAGTAAGGAGCAGTGTGCGATGCACTGCCACTTACTGTATGCTCAGAGGAAGTAAGTGGTGATGCTGGTGCTACACTTCGTAAGCCAGTCTCTCTGCACCTGACAATGGAGGGTAAAACACAATTAAATGTATTTCCATGATTTCCTATGGAAAAATTCTGCTTAGTCCTAAAACTGCTTGGTTCTGAGAACAGCCTTCCAGAACAGATTAAGTTCAAGAACAGAGGTATGACTGTAGCTGCAAAGAGACAAGTTTGACATTTACCTCCATGGTTGTTCATCTGTATGGGAAAATGGAACTACAACTGCCATAAAGAAAGACAATTCACTTTTAATGTCCATACCTGTTCATTTACTGCATCCACATTTCTGCTGCACAAACTCATTCATATATTTTGCAGGAGGAGCTTCTGAAAGCTATTGGGACAGTGGTTTCTAGTTGCAGGTAAGTGTTTTATATTTTAAAGAGCTGATATGTGTCTGTTTTTTATTTTACCCACACAAAAATTTGTCTTCAAAATAGTGATCAAACTACAAGACAAACTGGTCAGAAGCAGCGCTGCAAAGGCCAAACAGAAATATGATTGTGTGTCTATTACATACTGTTTATATGTTTGACTTGTATATTAGGAAGTTCTCCTGTCTTCCAGCAGATGCCTCTGATATATGGAATAGAATACTATACAGTGGTGAACTCCTCCCATCTACCATCATTGTATGCTGTATGATTATACACTTCTAGGCTGGGTTCACACTATGTATATTTGAGGCTGTATTTGGTCCTCATGTCAGGTCCTCATAGCAACCAAAACCAGGAGTGGATTGAAAACACAGAAAGGCTCTGTCCACATAATGTTGTAATTGAGTGGATGGCCGCCATATAACAGTAAATAACTTCCATTATTTCAATATAACAGCCGTTGTTTTAAAATAACAGCAAATATTTGCCATTAAATGATGGCCATCCACTCAATTACAACATTATGTGAACAGAGCCTTTCTGTGTTTTTAATCCACTCCTTGTTTTGGTTGCTATACAGCCTCAAACATACAGCCTCAAATATACGTAGTGTGAACATAGCCCTAAGGTGCATAGGACAGTTCAGTTATTATACTGGGAAAAGAAAACGATTTTGATGAACTGTGGGTACATAGGTTAAATTTGACTTACACGCTTGTGACTCGCCAGTGAGAAAGGTTAGGGGAACTGGCCATTGTAAGCCTACTGCAGTGCTTTTACTAGAAGATAAAAATAAAACCCTGTAGATATGTTTGATACAGCTGGTCCAGCACCAGAGTGGGTCAGTAACGGTATGGAAGGTAAATGTACTTTATTATATTCAATCACCCCCTCCCTGGGTATATATTAAAAAGACCCCTTCCTGGACAACCCCTTATTTTTCAATTCATTTAGTTACAATTACTTCAGACAGGCAGGTTCCAATATTAAAAAAGGGATTTTATCCAGTCACAAAACTGCGGGATGAAGGTGGTGCCATGAATATTGCCTATCTGGACTTCAGCACAAAGCCTTTGAAACAGTTCCCCATAAAGAGCGGAGAAGCTGAGAAGTTAGACAAAATTTGACTTGGTAATGGTGTTTATTCCGAGCAGAGACTGGTTACAAGTGGTGGTCCCAAGGGTCTGTTCTGGGTCCTATTCTTTTTATTATATTTCTAAGTGACATAGGAGAGGTCAGGTAGGTAAGGTTTGTCTGTTTGCTGATGACACAAAAGTGTGTAATAGGGTTGATATTCCTGGAGGTGTCAGTACTATGGGAAATGAGTTAGCTTTGCTAGACAAGTGGTCCAAACATTGGAAATTGCAGTTCAATGTTTCCAAATGTAAAATATTGCACTTGGGGAGGAGGAAACCCCTATCCGAGTATAATATCGGCAGTTCTGTGTTGGCAAAGACTTCAGAAGAGAAGGATTTAGGGGTAGTGATTTCTGACAGCCTTTAAAATTAGTCACTAGTGCAACCAGGTGGTAGGGAAAGCAAATCGTATACTGGGCTGTATAGCTAGAGGTATAACCAGTAGGAAGAGGGAGATTGTGATCCTGCTGTATACAGCTCTGGTGAGACCACATCTGGAATACTGTGTCCAGTTCTGGAGACCTCACCTAAAAAAGGATATTGATAAAAATAGAACAGATCCAAAGGATTTGAATCTGTATAGTCTGGTGGAAAGAATAGAAAGAGGGGACATGATTGAAACCTTTTAAGTATGTTAAAGCACGGATGTTGAGGAGGGAAGTGTTTTAAAAAAAAAGAATTCAAGAACAAGAGGACACAGTGGGGGAAAAATCAGAAGCGATGTGAGAAAATATTACTTTACTGAAAGAGTAGTAGATGCTGGGAACAAACTTCTAGGAGATGTGGTAGGTACATCTACAATAACCGAATTGACACCTGCCTGGGATAAACATATATCTACGTAAGATAATAAGAAGGGTCATACTAAAAGGGCAGACTAGATGGACCTGGCGGTCTTTTTCAGTCTTCTATGTTTCTTTGTCATAGGTTCCTGTAGAGACATGAAATTAACCTTATCATATGTGCTATTATGCAAAACAAGAGTCCGTGGAGCCTCAGTTACGAGTCTCAAAACATGGGATAGCCAGATATCTCTAGCCTGATGCCAACGGGGTGCCTCCATGATGGGGAGAGCACCACACCACCCTGATAAATAACCCCTTAAGTCCCACTCGGTGGCGAGTATTGGAACATAGACAGGGAAACAACAGGGTGGCCCCTTTTGTCATTGTCTAACTCAAGATGCGAGTATTGCGATCATGACAAGGGCTTACAAAGGCAGGCCTCCACCCACAGACAGCCGTTTCGGGGTATTTGCCCCTCGTCAGTGTGGGGTATGATTCTGGCTAGTTGGGGCAATTACAAATCAACCAACAAAACACACTAATCACTGAACTCAAGGAGAACAGCGAAAAAAAAAAATTCCAATGAAGTACTCAATCAAGAGTCTCCACTGATGCCCCCAAAAATTTAAATATGCAAAACAAGAGTCCGTGGAGCCTTTTGGGGGGATCAGTGGAGACTCTTGATTGAGTACTTCATTGGAATTTTTTTTTTTCGCTGTTCTCCTTGAGTTCAGTGATTACTGTGTTTTGTTGGTTGATTTTTAAATGCCCCGACTAGCCAGAATCCTACCCTACACTGACGAGGGGCAAATACCCCGAAACAGCTGTCTGTGGGTGGAGGCCTGCCTTTGTAAGCCCTTGTCATGATCGCAATACTCGCATCTTGAGTTAGACATTGACAAAAGGGGCCACCCTGATGTTTCCCTGTCTATGTTCCAATACTTGCAACCGAGTGGGACTTAAGGGGTTATTTATCAGGGTGGTGTGGTGCTCTCCCCATCATGGAGGCACCCGTTGGCATCAGGCTAGAGATATCTGGCTATCCCGTGTTTTGAGACTCGTAACTGAGGCTCCACTGACTCTTGTTTTGCATATTTACATTTTTGGGGGCATCAGTGGAGACTCTTGATTGAGTACTTCATTAGAATTTTTTTTTTCCGCTGTTCTCCTTGAGTTCAGTGATTACTGTGTTTTGTTGGTTCATATGTGCTATTAGTTGCAAAACCAGCTATGGAACCCACATAGTACAAACTACAACTATTGAAATTTGATCACATCTGTCATTGCACCGGATTCGAATTTACTTAGCTCTAGATCAGGGGTGGGGAACCTTTTCCATGTCGAGGGCCGGTCGGGCATTAATAAAATCATTCGAGGGCCGCATACTGTGCGCAGCAGTTAGTAGCGTGGGTTTGCAGCACCCAGGACAAGGCATAGTATTGTTCCCCTAGTGCCCCTGCTATTGTAGTTAACCCCCAGTGATGCCCCTTGTAGTCTAGTTAACCCCCAAGTCATGTCCCTGGTAGCCTAGTTAACCCCCATCAGGCATGTCCCTGGTAGCCTAGTTGTCCCCCCCATCAGTCATGTCCCTGGTAGCCTAGTTATTCCCCCCCATCAGTCATGTCTCTGGTAGCCTAGTTGTCCCCCCCATCAGTCATGTCCCTGGTAGCCTAGTTGTCCCCCCCCCCCCCCATCAGTCATGTCCCTGGTAGCCTAGTTATTCCCCCCCCCATCAGTCATGTCCCTGGTAGCCTAGTTATTCCCCCCCCATCAGTCATGTCTCTGGTAGCCTAGTTGTCTCCCCCATCAGTCATGTCCCTGGTGGCCTAGTTATCCCCCCATCAGTCATGTCCCTGGTAGCCTAGTTGTCCCCCCCATCAGTCATGTCCCTGGTAGCCTAGTTATTCCCCCCCCATCAGTCATGTCTCTGGTAGCCTAGTTGTCCCCCCCATCAGTCATGTCCCTGGTAGCCTAGTTGTCCCCCCCCCCCCATCAGTCATGTCCCTGGTAGCCTAGTTATTCCCCCCCCCATCAGTCATGTCCCTGGTAGCCTAGTTATTCCCCCCCCATCAGTCATGTCTCTGGTAGCCTAGTTGTCTCCCCCATCAGTCATGTCCCTGGTGGCCTAGTTATCCCCCCATCAGTCATGTCCCTGGTAGCCTAGTTGTCCCCCCCATCAGTCATGTCCCTGGTAGCCTAGTTGTCCCCCCCCCATCAGTCATGTCTCTGGTAGCCTAGTTGTCTCCCCCATCAGTCATGTCCCTGGTAGCCTAGTTGTCCCCCCCATCAGTCATGTCCCTGGTGGCCTAGTTGTCCCCCCCCCCATCAGGCATGTCCCTGGTAGCCTAGTTATTCCCCCCCCCCCCCCCCATCAGGCATGTCCCTGGTAGCCTAGTTAACCCCCATCAGGCATGTCCCTGGTAGCCTAGTTGTCCCCCCCCCCCCCATCAGTTCTGTCCCTGGTAGCCTAGTTGTCCCCCCCATCAGTCATGTCCCTGGTGGCCTAGTTGTCCCCCCCCCATCAGGCATGTCCCTGGTAGCCTAGTTATTCCCCCCCCCCCCCCCATCAGGCATGTCCCTGGTAGCCTAGTTAACCCCCATCAGGCATGTCCCTGGTAGCCTAGTTGTCCCCCCCCCCCATCAGTTCTGTCCCTGGTAGCCTAGTTATTCCCCCCCCCATCAGTCATGTCTCTGGTAGCCTAGTTATTCCCCCCCCCCCCCCCATCAGTCATGTCTCTGGTAGCCTAGTTATTCCCCCCCCCCCATCAGTCATGTCTCTGGTAGCCTAGTTATTCCCCCCCCCCCATCAGTCATGTCTCTGGTAGCCTAGTTATTCCCCCCCCCCCCATCATGCATGTCCCTGGTAGTCTAGTTATTCCCCCCCCCCCCCCCATCAGTCATGTCTCTGGTAGCCTAGTTATTCCCCCCCCCCCCCCATCAGGCATGTCCCTGGTAGCCTAGTTGTCCCCCCCATCAGTCATGTCCCTGGTAGCCTAGTTGTCCCCCCCCATCAGTCATGTCCCTGGTAGCCTAGTTGTCCCCCCCCATCTGTCATGTCCCTGGTAGCCTAGTTGTCCCCCCCCATCAGTCATGTCCCTGGTAGCCTAGTTGTCCCCCCCCATCAGTCATGTCCCTGGTAGCCTAGTTGTCCCCCCCCCATCAGTCATGTCCCTGGTAGCCTAGTTGTCCCCCCCCCCATCAGTCATGTCCCTGGTTGCCTTGTTGTCCCCCCCCCCATCAGTCATGTCCCTGGTAGCCTAGTTGTCCCCCCCCCATCAGTCATGTCCCTGGGATCCTAGTTAACCCCCAAATAAAAAAATAAACATCCCACTCACCTTACCTCCGCTCCCACGCAGTCCAGGTCCTCTTCTCTCCCAGGTCCTCTGTGGCGGTCTTCTCCTGCAGGCGGCGCGCGATGAAATGACGTCATCGCGCGCGGCCCGCAAGAGACTAAAGACACGCGCCGCTCTGCTGGGGAAGAAGCCGGCACAGACAGCATCCTCCGGTGTCCGCCAGCTGTCACAGACACCGGAGGATGCGGTGTATGCCGGCTTCTTCCCCAGCAGAGCGGCGAGCATCACAGGGGAGCTGCGGGCCGCGGGCCGCATCGGGAGGTCTCAGGGGCCGGATGCGGCCCGCGGGCCGGAGGTTCCCCACCCCTGCTCTAGATTAAGGGAATCCTGCCCTTGATGGGACTCTTTGCTCCTTTAGTACTGTACTTTCTGTGGAGCTCTACACTAATACAGTAGGGCACCACAGAAAGTATGTACAGGACTGGGGCTCCTGTCCACTATATGGCTCACATTACTGTACAGTGAGCAGTGAGGGCTGTTGTCCTTTCCCAAGTGCAACACACCATCTAATTTACATATTACATCAACTGAAGATGTAAGGAAAACAACACTGAGGAGGACATCCTCTAACCTGCTATTAGTTTCCCTTTAACCCCTTAACAACACAGGGCTAATATTTACATCCTGTGGCCGCCTTGGGGAGTTCAAAGGGGGGCCGCGTGGCAACCCCGCTCTGAACCGCCGCGGTCCCGGGTGCCGCATGTAGCCTGGGACCGCTGCTATTAGCGGGCACAGCCCGATTGCCGTGCCTGCTAATAAAGTAATCAGATGCAGTTGTCAAAGTTGACAGCTGCATCTGATTACTTATGCAGCCGATCCGTGGTGGTCTAGTGGCGGAGATCGCTCGGCACTCTGTTGCTTTTGGCTGCAGCAGCCAAAAGCAATAGAGTGCCTATCTCATTGATCTATGCTGTATATCTATACAGCATAGATCTCAATGAGAGATCAGTGTGCGTATAATAGAAGTCCCCCAGGGGGGCTTCTAGTATAAGTGTTAAAGAAAAAAAAAAGTGTTTAATATTAGTAAAAAAAAAAACCTCCCCTAAAATAAGTTTGAATCACCCCCCTTTTCCCATGTTATAAATAAAAATAAATAAACAAATGTTTGGTATCGCCGCGTGCGTAATTGCCCGAACTATTATTATTCACATTACTGATCTCGCACGGTAAACGGCGTAAGCACAAAAAAATCACAAAGTGCAAATTTGCGCATTTTTTGGTCGCATCAAATCCAGAAAAATTGTAATAAAAACCGATCAAAAAGTCGCATATGCGCAGTCAAGGTACCGACAGAACACATCATGGCGCAAAAAATGACACCTCACACAGCCCCATAGACCAAAGGATAATAGCGCTATAAGCCTGGAAATGGAGCGATTTTAAGGAACATATATTTGTTAACAATGGTTTGAATTTTTTACAGGCAATCAGATAAAAGAAAAGTTATACATGTTACATATCGTTGTAATCATAACGACTTGAGGAACATATATAACAAGTCAGGTTTGTCCCAGGGCGAACTGCGCAAAAACAGATACCCCCCCAAATAAACAAAATGCGGGGGGTTCAATTTAACCACACATTGAATTTTTTGGGGGGGGTTTAGCAGTGTGCTTTATGGAAAAATTCAGCCTGTCATTGCAAAGTACAATTAGTGGCCTTTTAAGCACAAGGAGGAAAAAAACGGAACTGCAAAAATGCAAGTTGGCTCTGTCCTTAAGGGGTTAATGGGGTTGGACACCTTACAAGTGAGAAGACATTGCCTCCTTCCACTCTTCTGTCAGAGATGGTATTACTGCCTTTCACCTGTCCTCCACTGCAAGAGGGGGGATGCCATTAATATCTCTGTTGCCATCTTGACTTGGTGCTCTGTGGCAATGGTCCTGCTTCAGACATTGCTGATCTAGCACTGTTGGGGGCCCCATTATTTAGATATTTTGAAAAGTTATGTTATTGTGCCTCATCTAAAAAGTCTCCTATAACATATGATTGTCTTGTTTGATCGTTTACAGCGAACAGCTGAAGGAACCAGCTCCTTTACAACCAAGTATAGACACTATTATTCAGGCAATATTAAAGGAGTGCCGGAAAGAAAATATCAAATACAAGATTATAGCTCTGAAATGTGCAGCAGATGTTCTTGAATCCACAAAGGAGGATCACTTCCAAGAAATGGCTGATATCCTTTTCCCCTTGATACAGAAGGTACAGTCTCTATCATTAGAATTTAATAAAACAGATTCTTAAATTGAATTTGTGTACCCAAAATATTCATGCCACTACAGACTTGGTCACTGGGAGATGATTAGAGTTAATGTTTAACATTGTGACTATTTTAACCAGATGATAAGGCAGTTTTAAATGTACAATCTGAAAGCTAAAGGTATGGAAATATTTCATAACTACTGTATGGAATTGACAATGTACAAGGAAATCGGCATGAGCCGAAGATCATGTGCCATGTATCCCAATCATGTAAGACAATGACATTTGGTTAATTTCTATTTAAAATACATAATACTGCAAATTGTGATAACTCTTTAGCTTTAAAGGGGTAGTGCGGCGGTAAAGAATTATTTACAGACTAACACACATTACAAAGTTATACAACTTTGTAATGTATGTTATGTCTGTGAATGGCCCCCTTCCCCGTGTCCCACCACCCCCACCCGTGTACCCGGAAGTGTGGTGCGCTATACTCACCTGTCACGTGCCGACCCAGTCTCCGATCTTCAGCCAGTGACGTCTTCTTCGGGCGGCCGGCGAACAGCTCCGACTGTCCCGAATGCCGGCCGCCCTCTGCAGCGTCATCCGATGCTAAGCCGCGATTGGCTGAGCATAACTGTGCTCAGCCAATCGCGACTGAGCACAGTTGGGGCGCCGGCGGCAGGGATTCGGCCGTCCGTCCGAAGATGACGCTTGTCACAAAATGGCGGACGGCCCTTGACACGGATCAGGTAATGTATAATGCACCACACACTTCCGGGTACGCGGGCGGGGGTGGTGGGACACGGGGAACGGGGCGATTCACAGACATAACATACATTACAAAGTTGTATAACTTTGTAATGTGTGTTATTCTGTGAATAATTTCTGAGCGCCGCACTACCCCTTTAATGTATATAGAGGCCTCCTGACTCTCCTGATCATGACAGCAGATGTCATAATAGTGAGGATAAGGCAACGGTGGAGGAGTCTGGCAGTGGCTTTCTTAAAAACCTATGCCAAGTTTGCACGTATAGAGGAATTTTGACAGATGGCTGTCAGCCAAATTATGTTTATATCCTCACTCTTTTCAGGTTTCTTTTATGCAGCACACTATATGTGCGTAGTTTATTGCTGGTTAGTAAACTTAGAAAACAGTCACGGTCACTGGTACAAATAATTTTTTCGCCATTTAGTTCTCCTATGACTCAATGTAGGTCTGATGACTTATTTTACACGTAGCGATAATTTGCCCGAACGTACGATTAACGATTTCGAAGTAACGATTTTTTTTTATAACGATCAGTGTTTAGATGGAACGATATATCGTACGGAAAAATCGTTTTGCGATCGCTTAAGCCTATCTCGCACATAGTCGTTCACAGATTTAACCTGTTTACACTGAACAATCTGTGAATTTTTTGGGAACGACCAACAACGATTTGAGAACATGTTCAAAGATCAAATTGAACTATTTCTCGCTCGCCGCTTAATCGTTCGCTGCGTTTACACGCACCATTATCATTCGCATTCGATCGTTATCGTGCAAATTCGCATGATAATCGTTCCGTGTAAACGCAGCATTACAATGGCCAATTATTGGCAACGAGCAATCCTAGAAATGCTCATTTTGCTGATAATCGACTTGTGTAAGTTCCAGCGATCAGCCGACAAACGTGAAAACACCTGCTCATCACATTTTTTGTGCGAAAGTAAAATTTGTTATAGGCGACACATCTTTTTGTAAACAGCAGATGAGCGGCCTATGATAACAAATGTTAATGGCCACATGAATGGTGCAGCGATTGTTCATGTGTCCTGGGCATCTGATTAATCTTGTCTTCTAAAGACACTGCAAGTGAGCGCTGATCACGCTGATCTGGCTCGTTTGCTACAGCGGATAGACAGAATAAAAAAGGGCCCTAAGAGGGAGGTTCTTGTAAGTCATCTTACTGGATGTTTCTTAAAATTAATATCTTGAAATCTCTTGTTTCATTGTTATTTATTCAGGCTTCTAAGGAAACTGTGGGGGCTCGATCACCAAAGGAAGAGCAGGATGAAGAAGATGAAAATGAAAAAACAAAAGAACTGCACACAGAAACTTTGTTGTGTGCCTTTTCAACTTTAGGAAAGACCTGGCCCAGAAATCCTGACACTCAACGTAAGTTATATGCAGAGGCCATGATAACTAATACAACTGAAAATTTGTGCAGACAAAAAGTAAACATTTTGGCCCCAATTTGCTCTAAAAACAAAATAGTTATCCAGGCTGAAAAAAAGCATAGTTTGTTTCTTGCAAAAAATAGCACCATTCCTGTCCCCAGGTTGTGTGTGGTATTACAGTTCAGAGTACAGCTACATTCACTTCAATGGAACTGAGCTGCTAAACCGCTCCCAAACCTAGATGTTGTTTCTAGAAGAAAGCGGTCATGTTTTTCTAAGCATGGGTAACCCCTTTAACCCCTAGGCGACCCTGGACGTACCTGGACGTCCAGGGCCGCCTACAGGTGTCCAGAGCAGGACCGCGCTCTGAACCGCCCAGGTCCCGGGTGCCACATGTAGACAGGGGCTGCGGCTATTAGCGGGCACGGTCCGATTGCCGTGCCCGCTAATTAGGTAATCGGATGCAGCTGTCAAAGATCCGATTGCCTAATGCAGCCATTCCCTGGTGTCTAGCGGGGTGGATCCACACATTCGGCTCGGGCTGTGGTCTGCGCCGTAATGGCGCTGATCCCGGCTCGGCACTCGATTGCTTCCGGCTGCAGCAATCCAGTGCCTATCTCGTTGATCTATGCTGTATTCCTATACAGCATAGATCTCAATGAGAGATCAGTGTACTTATACTAGAAGTGTAAAAGGGGGGGGGGGGGGGGGGGGGGGGAAGTGTCATTAATAATTAAAAAATAAAAACCTCCCCTAATAAAAGTGTGAATCACCCCCCTTTTCCCATGTTATAAATAAACATGTTTGGTATTGCCCCGTGCGTAATCGCCTGAACTATTAATTAATCACATTCCTGATCTCGCACGGTAAACAGTGCAAGCGCAAAAAAATCCCAAAGTGCAAAATTGCGCATTTTTGGTTGCATCAAATCCAGAAAAATTGTAATAAAAAGCGATCAAAAAGTCGCATATGCGCAAACAAGATACCGATAGAACACATCATGGCGCAAAAAATGACACCTAACACAGCCCCATAGACCAAAGGATAAAAGCGCTATAAGCATGGGAATTGAGCAATTTTAAGTGACATATATTTGTTAACCATGGTTTGAATTTGTTACAGGCCATCAGATAAAAGAAAAGTTATACATGTTACATATCGTTGTAATCGTAACGACTTGAGGAACATATAAAACAAGTCAGTTTTACCCCAGGGCGTATGGCGCAAAAACACATACCCCCCAAATAAACAAAATGCGTTTTGGTTTTTTTTCAATTTCAGCGTAAAAAAATATGGCGTAAAAAAAATACCCTCCAAATAAAAGAAATGTGTTGTTTTTTTGTTTTTTTTTCAATTTTACCACACATTGAATTTTTTCCTGCTTTTGCAGTGTACTTTATGAAAAAATTCAGCCTGTCATTGCAAAGTACAATTAGTGGCACAAAAAATAAGGGCTCATGACGGTTTCTAGGTGAAAAAATGCAAGTGCTATGGCCTTTTAAGCACAAGGAGGAAAAAACTAAAAATTTACCTGGTCCTTTAATGGTTAAAGAAGTTCTCTGTGATTTTCTGTTTTCTGTCTGGCAGAAATTGGTATGCTTATTTTCATGAGCTGAAGCTTCTCTCACTGTTAGAGCTCTATTACATGGAGTGATAATCGGTGTGATTCGGTTATCACTCCATGTAATAAAGGCAACAATCGGCTAATGGCAACGATCGCGGGCTGATGGTGTCTTTTGGTCACTGACTGCGCACTGTTATGTGTAATAGCGATGTGTGGCCAGTGGCTGATGAATGTGTTAAGAAAATAATAAAGTTTATACATATCTGTCCACACTCGCCAGTGTCTTCCTGGCTTCTGCCCGCAGCTGTTGCTGGAATTTCAGAGCCTGTCTCTGAAGTTACAGGCTGCTCAGCCAATCACTGCCCGAGATGGCACAGTGCAGTGGGCAGTGATTGGTGGAGTGGCCTGTCACTTCAGCTCTGCAATTCTGGTGACAGCTGAGGGCAGGCGACAGGAAGACACCGGAAAGCGTGGACAGGTATGTATAAACTTTATTATTTTACATTAAAGGCAAGTGCTGCACGCTACCAATGGCCGTGCAGCCCTTGATGCACAATAGTCGAGATGTGTAATCTACTAGATCGACGCTCGCTTACATAGAGATGCAAATATTGCATGCTAATATTCTAAGACTCTCGACTCAAGTCTCATAGACATACACAAAAGACAGATGCAGAGAGTCAGAAGTATGGTCTCTTATTGGGACTCTGTCACCTCCAAACCTAAAGTCATCTGTATTTGCTGATACCAAATCTGTAGTTTGTAGCTTTCTACTCCTTTGTATTTCACCATTGTAAGCCTACAGATGGTGCATGTTGATGTATAGAGAGGACTTCTTAGCTGAAGTATATAATAAAGAGGACTACTTTGACTCCTTCATTTGTGGGCTTACAGCAAAGGAATGTAAGAATATAGATGAAAATTGCAGATATAGAATCACAGTTGTATACTCTACTTGAGCAGGTGTTTTAGAGGTGACAGAGTCCCTTTTAAGCATTCAGAGGCATCGGAATGGCATCCTAACCTGGAGAGAATGCAGCACTGTAAGAGAACTTCTTTATTAGCTACCACTTTGTTGCTGGAGGTAAGAACCCTGTTTTTACTGCAGTTGTTGTGACACGTAATGCCTAAACTGTAAATTAAATATAAATAAATGCTCCATTATTTAAAGTACACACATATTGTTGGCTATA
This sequence comes from Dendropsophus ebraccatus, assembly GCF_027789765.1. Taxonomy (NCBI): domain Eukaryota; kingdom Metazoa; phylum Chordata; class Amphibia; order Anura; family Hylidae; genus Dendropsophus; species Dendropsophus ebraccatus. The sequence continues at coordinate 50,350 of NW_027210537.1, forward strand.
CCTCATTGCTGGTTTTTATGGTACAATAGGTTGCTACCGTTTAGAAGTTTGCAAGTTGATGTGTGAAAGGTTGAAGCTGAGCACTTGGAAAGTTCAGCATGCTGTCCTTCAGTCCATGAACGCATACTTTTATGGGTAAGTTGTGTTGCTGGGAAGATATATATTACTCCTTTTAGAATGAGATTTGTGATTACTCTCGTTAAAGGAGTTGCCCTTTAAGAAGGGTTTTGTTTTGTTTCTTTGTTGCTATAAAAATAAGCAATACTTCTCCCAATCCTCAATCACTGCAAATCAGACAGCTCTAAGTTACCGCTTGGCCCAGCTTTCTTCTTGTTTGTGTGATGTGTCATCCCTGCAGGAACTTGCCCAATGAGCCAATAACAGGCAAAGGTGGTACACTAAGGTGGCCAGTGATTGGCTGATTGGGGCAGTTCTTGTTGGGACGACATGAAGGTAGGTAATTGGAGCCTCCTTAATGTTTGCAGCAGCAGGGAATCGGGGAAGAAGAGTATCGCTGATATTTTCTGTTCTGTAAAGAAAACTTTTCAGCATTCTTCTCACTATTATCACAGGCAAGATTAATGTAAAGTGGGCACCAGTATACAAGATGGTATCACAGACCATTCACAGTCAGGGTTCATCCTCAATTACCCCATCCGCCCAAACAATGACCTTTGCACAGGACACAGAGAGGGCCTAGGAAACTTTTCCATAGAGGTCAGTAAGTCAGCTCCAGACTATTGTTAGCGATGCTTTACTGCAAGCTACATAAATCTATGTATCTTTCTGGTTAGTGTTGTCTGTTGTGGCAAATTTTTTATAGCTGAATACAACAACAGAAATCTCTTCTCCTTCTGCACAAATGGCTACAGTGCAACAGTCCAGGTGCTCCAGGCTGTTTATATTTAGCTTACATTTTACTATACTTGGCAGTTGTATTGTGAGAAGTATTAGGCTGCAACTATTTTCATGCTTTCATCCACTGTGAGCAAATGGGGATCTTGAAAATGTTGATGAATTAAAGAGTATACCAGACTCAATATAAAATGATTAAGTAGTTTTACATGAAATCTTAATTTTAAGAATAACTGGACCTAGAAACTAATTTTTCAATTAAGTGGCCCTCCAGCAGGTCCATATTTGCTGCTTAAGCTGCACTAGCAGGAGCGTAGCTAGGATTCACGGGGCCCCATAGCAAAAAACTGTAAGCCCCCCCCCCCCCCCCCTATCCCCTATGCACAAGACAAAGCACTGCACTGTATATATATGCAGATAAAGGCTCTTATGGATCGAGCTGAAACATTGCTTATGCATTTTGTGGGAGAAATAAGTCACCGTTTGATTGGAGTTCTGCAGTTGTATTCTTTGTTTTATATATGTATGTATATATATATATATATATATATATATATATATATATATATATATATATATATATATATATATATATATATATATATATATTTTCCGTAATGTGGCAAAAATGAGCCAATGGCTGCTTGCTCTGTCAGTACAATGTTAGAAGACAAGTAAATCTTTGCTTTACTGCTGGTGCACTGATAACCCCTGACCTATGCAAGACAGGCAGTGAGAACAGAGGTCAGGGGTTATCAGTGCAGGGAAGCAAAGTTTTTTTTCTCTTCTGCCTGTTAACCCTTTTTTTGTGTTGCAGCATGTAAGTAAACATTGGGTCACTTACACACTGCAGTACATAAGGGGTTAAGCAGGACAAAACAGGAGGCTCTTATCTTCTCCCCCGGGACCCCCTCCTGCACGGGCCCCATAGCAACCGCCTACCCTGCCTCTATGGTAGCTACGTCACTGTGCACTAGGCACCTACTAGTGCTGTCACTCAGCTGATGTGTCTAAGGGGGTGAATATGCCAAGTAAGGAAAGTATACTGCATACATCCTTATTGTGACCTGATTATTAGCATAGCAGCTGTGGCACAACTGTTGTTAGATACATGCAGTATCCTTGTATAGTACCAGCAATACTTCTAGGAGCTCAGAACCTGTGGACTCTAAATTACATGTCATTACTCTAGGGTTGCTTCTTGTTCCTTATTCTGTGCTATAGTGTTTACAGGAGTGCCGGTAAGTCTGTCTACACAGGAAGACTGGTCATCTAAAATATGTCCCATAGTGTGCCGCCCTAGATACTTAGATACAGTATAGCATGCATAGCAGTTAATCCAGCCCTGTCCAATAGGTGTAACTACATAATTCTATTTTTTTACATAATAAAATACTATTACAACTCAACTTTCTAATTGACTTAACACAGCTCCCTGACACACTTGTGATCAAGTTAACCTTGGCTACAACTCATGTTAAGTCTGACTACATCTGTATGTGCCCTCCTTTTATAATCTGGTTATCCAATACAGTAATTGTAAATTTTTCTTATTCTTGACCCATACAATTGTTTATAACTTTTGATTGCTTCACATTGTGCCTAATGGACTACACCTTTAAGGGTACTATTACACGGAACGATAATCGGCCGATTATCGCTCCGTGTAATAAATACAACGGTCAGCCGATGACAACGATCATCGGCTGATTGTTTAATATAGGTTAGAACCTATATTTGTTGGGAGCCGACCGCGCACAGCTACTTGTAATCGTGACTTGCAATATACATTACCTATCCAGGCTCCAGGGCTGCTCCTGCGGTCCGCTTCTTCCCGGGTCGTGCGCGCTCTAGCTTCAGAGTGGCCTGTGAGCTGACAGGCCACTCTAAAGCTAGAGCGCGCACGACCCGGGAAGAAGCGGACCGCAGGAGCAGCCCTGGAGCCTGGATAGGTAAAGTATATATTTTAATCAAGGGCTGCAAGGACAAGTAACTATGTCCCCGCAGCCCTTGTTAAACGATTATCGGGCCGCGTAATAGGCCCAGTAAACGAGCGCTGATCTAGTAGATCGTCGCTCGTTTACAGGTATTATCGGGCCCCCATCGGTCCGTGTAATACCACCCTAAGAATTAGCTGTCACAGATATGGACAACTGTACACTAGCGTTTTCCACATCCTGTTAGTAAAACATCATCCTTACAACAATATTAAAACATTAATTATGATCTCTTCGGCTATTATTTTTGCCTTCCTCTAGATCAGCACTGTTGGGTTGTACTGTATTGAACTTGATTTGATTCTTCTCTTTTTCTTTTTTCCTTATTAACTATGTAACCATGCTATTGACTTACCCATCATTGAGAATCTACAGCAAGAGTGGGGAATGGTAATGCAAGGCTTCTCTTTGTGGTGTTTTTTAGTCATATTGTATTTCATGATTGTACTGATAGTATACACTGATAAACAAAACAATAAGGGCGCTGGATAGTGCAGTATCCTCTTGACCATATGATCCAATGTAGTAGCAAAAAGAAAATCCCTAACCTTGCGGAGTTGTGCTTTGGCATAGGCATAACTCTGCAGCACTGTTTGCTGGATCAGGGACCTGGGAGCAGACATATATCTCATTTGCCTACAGTAATTGCTCCAAACAACTATAACAGATCACAACCATACGATCACTCCCTCAACCTTGGTGCGGGATCTAGAGACTGGTTTAGATATGTATAAACGCTGTGTTTATTTTGGCAAACCTAAAACCACATGCAGGCTGGGCTTGATGAAGACGCTGGGATGGCGTGGAAACACCTTGCTTGTGGTTTTATGTTTGCCGAAATAAAACCAGTCTCTGAATACTGCGCCAAGGACGAGTGAGTGAGTGCCTGGTTGTTGTCTGTTACCATGATTGTACTGATAGTAGTACAGTTTTATTTCATTGTTTCACTTGACTGTGTTTTTTTTTTATATTTTTCAGCTTACTGATCTTAGAAAAGGAGCATTCGGACATCACAGCCCTTAAAGAAATCCTCACAGAAGCCTGTCCAGCACTTGCACATTCTCTAGGTACTGCAGTAGTCTTTGCACTTACTCTTATTGGGTCACAAATCAGTTTTTCTGATCAGTTCAATAGACAGTGATAAAAGTTTCCTCCAGCTTCCATAGTAGTGATCTTGTTTGGTGTACATACTAAATTGTAAAATGTCAGTATACAGTGAACTTCCGTAGTTTTGGCTGCAGACAGAATTTTATATTTAGCACAAGCAGGTATAAGATGGCACAGCCGCAATAATCATTCACTCTGGCATAGAACCTTGCAATTAACCTCAGCTGTTATACATGTATCAGACCAGTGTTGCTCAGTCAGTCCAAGTCTCTTGTAAATCCCGTAAAGATACACAGCGGCAACACTCACCAGCTTTCTTTTTATAGATATTTTTATTAAGGCAAATAAGCAGGGCATAGGAATGCTTTTACAAAGAAAGAGACGGCAGTTTCACATCACAGCGCTTCTTTGGGTCCAGAAGAAGCACTGTGACGTGAAACAGCAGTTGCTTGTTTTGTAATTGCCTGCCTATGCCCTGCTTTTTTGCCTGAATGGGGTAGTTCAGAAAAAAATCTTTACAAATCTCTGGCACCAGTTGATTTGAATTTTCTTCTATTAAAAAAATCTCTAATCTTCCAGTACTTATCAGCTTGTCAGGAACTGTCCAGAGCATTACCAAATCCCCATAGAAAACCTCTAATGCTCTCCGGAGGGAAAAGAATACTGCTTCAGTGACATACAGCAGCTGATAAGTACTGGAAGACTTTGAGATTTTTTTAATAGAAGTAAATTATAAATCTCTGGCACTTTCTGGAACCAGTTGATGTGAAAGAAATAATTTTTTGCTATACTACCCCTTTACTAAGAAGGAAGCTGGTGAGTGCCATCACTATGTTTACCTTTATGAGAATTTTATATTCTAGCTGCTGTAGATTTGTAGCTCTAACACTAGCTCTGACACATTAGTATTATACAGAACACATTCATTTGAGGGTTTATTCATTTACATGCATTGGTTACCTTAATAGAATGTTATCAACATTTAGTTGCAGTATTGTAATAAGTTTCTTTATGTTTAACAGAAAATAAGAGTTATGCATCTGTAAGAACAGAAGCTATCTCTGTAATAGAAATACTTCTAAAGAAACTAGAAGGTAAGTAGGTGAAGTGAAAAGTCATAAAAACCTAAAAGATTGTCAGCATCTAAGTGGTTAAATAGTCAGCAGCAAGCCCCAAACCCTCCCCATACCCCCTAATGGCTACATGCCGATAATAAACATCATGGGCTATTAAGGGGTTAAATTTGATTACTGTTGATTTACCAATCACATGTTTTTTTTTATATTGCTCCTGATCTTTTCTCCAGGTAATCGCAGATTCTCCCCCCTTTTACTTGTTCAGTTTTTTTTAATTAAAGAAAAACACCCCCTCCTTAACCTTATTTAGGCTTTTAAAGTGAATGTACCACTTAGTATGAATTTTTTTTTTATCATGATCTATCTTGTTGGCACCCGATGATATGGACAATTTTTTAAACCACTGCCAGGTTCCCACCATCTGCACTGGTTTCTGCAAATCAGGCCACTCGATATCCCCTCCCCTATTTGATGCGGCCAGACTTAATTCTTATGGAGGCATAACACGGGGTGGGGGGGGGGGTGTCAGTACACTAGGGATGCCAGCCCGCCTCGAGTGCATAGAGTGCATCTTGGTTTCTTCTTGGCTCCAGAGTTTACAGATTTGGTCAGATTAAGTCTTTCCCAATAGGTTTTATGTTTTATGGACCATTTCTATTTTATCAATATTTTTTGTAGGTTAGGTTTCCAGAACTGGACACAGTATCCCAGATGTGATGATGTCACTAGAGCTCTATACGGTGGGATCACCGCCTGGTTGCACTGGTGACTTATTTTAATGCTGTCAGAAATCACTCCCCCTAAATCCTCCTCTCCTGAAAGTTTTCACTACTACAGAACTGCCGATATGATACTTCTTTAAAGGATTCCTTTCCCCCAAGTGAATTATTTTACATTTGGAAATATTGAACTGCTTTTCACTGTTTTTGACCACTTCTCTAGTAAAGCTAAATCATTCTCCATATTACTGACACCTTCAAGTATATCAACCCTATTGCAGACTTTTGTGTCATCAGCAAACAGACAAACCTTGCCTACCAAACCTTTTAACACACCACCATTATTACCAACCCTATTACTATCCACGGCACCACCTTCATCCAGAACTTTTGTGACAGTCTAAGAAATCAATAAGATTAGTATGACATGAATTGCCCTCAATGAAGCCATGCTGGCTTTGGTCAGTATTGTTTGTTTTTAGGTGTCGTTATTTTTTTAATTTTTTTTTTTTTTTTTTTTTAAAGAAGATTTTTATATTTTTTACTAATACAGGTGTCAAGTTAACTGGTCTGTTACTAGTGGCCTCTTCTCTACTACTTTTTGTCAATGGGTATAACCTTGGCCATTCTCCAATCATTAGGAACATCCTCTGTTAGAAGGGATTAGGATACAGTCCGGTGTTTGTGTGTGTGTGTGTGTGGGGGGGGGGGTTCAGTGGCGGTCTTTGGCACCAAGCACCCCAAGCGATCGCTTGGGGCCCCCAACATTCAGGGGGGCCCCCACGCCCCGCTCTTGTGCTCAAGACCGCTGGACAGGGCCACTGCCCCGCTCGCTGCTGCCACCTGAACTGTAACTATGAGCACTCGTAATGAGCGCTCATAGTTACATGCAGCAGCACTGACAGGACGGGAGACATTGGCCCCCTTCCTGTCAGTCACTCTTGTGGCCGCAGGAAGGGTTTTGTCCGCAGGGTGGCAGCTTTGTCCTTGTGGTGCCGGCGCTCCAGTGACATCACTGACACCTCCAGTGACATCACTGGAGCATCGGCGCCAGGACAAGGGGAGTGCGGCCTGGGGGAGTGATGTCACTGACGCTCCAGTGACATCACTGGAGCATCGGCGCCAGGACAAGGGGAGTGCGGCCTCTTGTGATCGCAGGGAAAACCCTTCCTGCAGCCACAAGAGTGAAGAGAAGAGGAGACGCCGGGACCCAGGTGAATATAAGTGTTTGTTTTATTGTGTTATATACTATATGGGAGGGGGAGCACACAGGGGTCTGTTTAACTGGGGGAGCACACATCGGGGGTCTATATAAACGGGGGGAGCACACAGGGGGGCTGTATAACAGGGGGAGCACACAGGGGGGCTATAGACTACTGGGGCTTCACAGAGGGGTCTATATACTACTGGGGGCAGCACACAGGGGGTCTATATACTACTTGGGGCAGCAGAATGGGGTCTATATACAACTTGGAGAGCACACAGGAGGTCTATATCCAAGTGGGGGAGCACACAGGGGGGCTATATACTACTGGGGAGCACACAGGGATCTATATACTACTGGTGGGGCACACAGGGGGTCTATATACTACTGGGGGAACATACAGGGGGTCTATATACTACTTGTGAGGCACACAGGTGGTCTATATATAACTGGGGAGCACACAGGGTTCTGTATACTACTGGGGCAGCACACAAGGGGTCTACATAATACTGGTGGGGCACACAGGGTCTATATACTACTGGGGGAACCATACAGGGGGTTTATATACTACTGAAGGAGCACACAGGGGTCTATATCCAAGTGGGGGAGCACACAGGGGGGCTAAATACCCCTGAGGGAGCACACAGGGGGCCCTGTATACTAGTGGGGGAGCACACAGGGGGTATATACAACCGGGGGCAGCACACAGGGGGTCTCTATAAAACTGGGACAGCACACAGGAGGTCTATATACTTCTGGGGGAGCACACGGGGGGGCTATATATAACTGGGGGAACACACAGGGGTCTATATACTAGGGGAAGCAAACAAGGGGTATATACTACTGCGGGCAGGACACAAGGGGTATATACTATTGGGGGCAGCACACAAGGAGTATATATTACTGGCGGTAGCGCACAAGGGGTATATACTACTGGGGGCAACACACAGCGGTCTATTGTTTTGGAACGCGTGTCAAGGAGGGGGCCCCAGACATGACTTCGCTTGGGGCCCCAGAAATGCCAAGACCGCCCCTGGGGGGGTTGTAGTTACTAGTTATAATCCTTAAACCCAAGGATCTACAGATTCACCACTTCATAGAAAACAATGGGGTAATCTCTTCTCTGTTATTTTCTTAAATATAACACAAGAATAAAGGAAGAGAAATAGACTTGTGAATAACCCACATTAAAAAAATCTTTAAAAAAAAAATGTTAATTTCTGATTAGCAGTACACAATAGGTACAAAAGTTTAGGCAGGTGTGGACAAAATGCAGCAAAGTAAGAATGCTTCTTAATAGTGTTAATAGTTTATTTGTATCAATGAACAAAATCTAAATTAGATGAATATTTGGAGGACCCCCCTCCCCCCGGGCGTCTTCAGAACAGCTTCTATGTACTGCAAAAATCCTTTTGAGGATTTATCCAAGATATTTGGAAATCTACATCTTCAGTCTCTTCATGTAAACCCAGACAAACCGAATGTTGTTGAGATCAGGGCTATGACATCACTTCTAGGAGTCCTTTTTCCCCTTTTGCATCCTTGGGTCCCCCTCAAAACAAACCCACATCCCCTTCCAAAACAGGCTTGAGACAGGACAGCGTTGGCGCCAGTGATTGGGTGAGCGGGCTGTCACTGTTGAGACAAGTCGGGGCACCCAAGGCCACCGAAGGAGCACGGTGAGGTAAGCATTGCTTCTTTATTATTTTATAAATATACTTGCAACAATATATAAAAAAACATATATACTTTGGAGTAACCCTTTTAAGCTCTGTGAAATCATAAAGTCAAACTTAAAGTGTCACTGTCGTGAATATTTTTTTGCAGAAATCAATAGTCCAGGCGATTTTAAGAAACTTTGTAATTGGGTTTATTATCCGAAAAATGCATTTTTATCATGAAAAAGCAGTTTGAAGCTCTCCCCCCTGTCTTCATTGTTCTCCTATGGAGAGAGCTAAAGAAAAGACCAAAACAGGACAACAAAGAGTTAATCTACAAATCCCTCACGGGATATCTCCTGTGACCATCACCAGTGACCTGTCTGAGCTCGGATTACAGCTGTCACCCAGCTCCGTGCCTGTAATCCTCTGTTATCTGCTTTCTGCTGCCAGCTAACTCCCTCCTTCCTCCTCCCCCCTCCCCTCTCCCTAGAACAGACAGGGTACAACAACTCCTGCAACAAGTCACAATTTTCAGATTTTGTGGAGTGGATGAAAAAGAGGAAGGAGGGCGGGACCTGGGAAAAGGCTTTTTACATGCAGATAATGGCAGATTTGGCTAATAAACCCAATTACAAAGTTTCTTAAAATCGCCTGGACTATTGATTTCTGAAAAAAAAAAAAAAAAAAAAAATACGACAGTGACTCTTTAAATCCGAATTTTCTTATTTCTGTTGAGTTTATGCTCTGCCATACATATCTGATACTTTGCATGCCCTTTATAATCTTGTGTATTTTTTCAGTAAATAAGAAGCTGCTCCTTGTTGTATTTTGCTAATTGCATTGATGTTTTTCCAGATTCAGAACAATGGCAAAGCCTTACATTAGACAACAGAAACCTGCTTATTACATCTTTATCTACTATGGAACTGGACAGCAGGCCAGACCTGAGAGATAAAGGATTATTGCTGAAGAAGAAGTTGGAGAACTTAAATTAATCTGTATAAAAAGAATACCTGTGCAACTCAACCCAAACATGTTTCGTGGATTTTGAGAAGAATTTGACACAAGCTTACATTTCTGCTTTAGCATGCATCATTCCACGCATAAAATAAATATTTCCATGAAATCTGATCTCTTGTACACTGTCTGCATTTTATAGGTTACAATGATACATGAAAATAGTTTTAGGCTATGTTCACACTACGTAAAACAACGGCTGTTATTTTCAACGGCCGTTGTTTTGAGGCCAAAACATCGGCCGTAGAATTACGACCGTACGGGCTAGTCGTGAAACTACGGCCGTTGTTTAATATTGCCTCCTAGCATGTTTTTAATCGGGCTGAAACATGTCATTTAATTGAAACACTGCGACTAGCCGAATAAACCACTCAGTAAATTTTTTTACATTAAAATCAAGTTTAATTTGGCCGTAATAAATTTTACGTGTGCGGCCGCATTGAAATCCATGGCCGTAGTTGTAACATTACCGGCCGCAAATAAATGTCATGTTCATTTTTCACGGGTCCGTACAAACTACGGCCGTAGTCTTATACGCAGTGTGCATCGTATGACCGTAGTGCGCATGAATTGCTATATCGTACCATCCTCAAAACAACGGCCGTAGTTTTGGTGTGAAAACTACGGCCGTTGTTTTACGTAGTTTGAACATAGCCTTAAACAGCTTGAGGTTTGCCAAGAAATTTCATGGAAGTTCTATGTACTACGACATCAAATGTTTTATTTGGAATTGGTCAGTTGACTAAATCTTTTATTGAGTTTATAAATTTTGGTTTTTATTAACTTTGTAACATTTGTTATTTCTATGTTCTAAATAGATAGTGAACACTAAACAGACCAATAGAAAAAAAATGCCCCCCTCAAAAAGAAAAAAGAAGCAGATGCAGTGTGTTCAGACAGTGAATGAGAAAATACTTGTATTCTCTTACGTGTTGCTGCTACTCCAGAATGACATTGTTTTGACATTTAAATCCATTATGGCCATTACAGTTGTTCACATTGGCCATACACAATCACTGACACACATGGTGAAGGAGGAACAGTGTTTCTGGTTATGTTCTGAGAATATTTGTGGATGATAAATCTTTCCAAAAGGAAATATATCTTTTGGCCAAACATTTTGAACACTACTTCTTTTTAGAGGATGGCCAGTTTTCTTAAAGAGAATTTGTCATCTGCAATTTGCGTCCCTAACTACTGACATTGTTAGTGAGCTACTAGATGGTACCTTTCATATATCTGTGCCTGCAGATTAGACATCTCTGCCCGAGACAGGAACTGTCCAGAGCAGCAGGAAATTCCCATAGGAAACCTTGTGTCAGACTGACATTGAAAACATTTCCTGCAGGGCATACAGCAGCTGATATAGAAACACTTGAGATTTTTAAATAGAAGCAAATTACAAATCTATATAACTTTCTGAAACCAGTTAATTTGAAAGAATTTTTTTTTATTGGATAACCCCTTTAAGTGGCACGTTATGCTGTTTGCAGCATACTGCACTGCTAGTAACTGACAAGTTACTAGCAGTGAGCTAGCATCACTGATCACATACACAGCTCTGTGCAAAGTTACTATAGTAATGTAAAAGGTTTGGTGCTTGTTATATCTGGTGTATGTAGAATGGGCCCCAAGAATCAAATTCCCAGTTGGGCCCAAGGTATCGCAGCCAAAATCTGTCCGGGCTGGTGCTCCATCTAAAATCCACAGGATAGGGGATATTAAGCTGATTGGTAGGGGTCCCAGTGGTCACGAGAATGTGGGAAAAGTGTCCCCCTTAAATTAACAGAGGGGACGGTGCTTCATTAAAGGGGTAGTTGGGTGTTAGACATTTATTCACTAAATAACACACATTACAAAGTTATACAACTTTGTAATGTGTGTTATGTAAGTGAATGGCCCCCTTCCTGTGTACTCCCCCCCCCCCCCCCCCCCCCAGAAGTGTGGTGCATTATACTCACCGTATTACTGTCGACCCTGGCCCGCCATCTTGGGACAATGACAAAATCTTCAGGAGGCTGGCTGGACGCCTCTGACGCGTCATCAGCTGCTTCGCCGCGATTGGCTGAGCATAGTTAGCAATGGGTGAGTCAATGAGAGTCATTGTCCCAAGATGGCGGCCGGGGTCGACAGTAATGCGGTGAGTATAATGCACCACACTTCCGGGGGTGGGGGGGAACACTGGGAAGGGTGCCATTCACTTAAATAACACACATTACAAAGTTGTATAACTTTGTAATGTGTGTTATTTAGTGAATAAATGTCTAACAACGCACTACCTCTTTAATTCTCTAAGGCTTGTTATCCTGTGAATAGCTTTGAGAGAAGGGTACTGTACATTCTCATTTACTATTGTAATCTGGCATATGGCTTTTTGGGGGGTGCTGCGATGGTAGCTGAGAGTCAATGGGGAAAAGTTAAACACATTTTTTGTGGCAGGCTATGCGTTTGATGTTTTGCCATAGACTATGAGGGGAAAGAATTTAAAGGGGTATTCCCCCCAAAAATTATTTTTGCATTAATACGCTGCCCACCCGTAGCTTTTCATCTTTCCAATATACAGTTATTATGGATTCTGCACAGTTTTGCTGTTATCTAGGTATATTCACCCCCACGGATTGCATAGAATCATCAGACCTCAGTCCAACCCGACACGCTCCCTGCTCCTGGCCCCCACCCTCTGTGTCGGCATCACGTGTCCTCAGTCCCAGCACAGTGAAGTGACTGAGAACACTGATGGCGTGGCTGCTGTTAGAGAGGGAGACAATGATCAGCGCAGCTAACTAACAGCAGCCACCCGGTCACCCCCAGCCCAGAGCTCACCCCCTGTGTCCAGAGCCTCCCCACCGTCCAGCACTCACCCGCAGCGCACACAGCCCCGTGCCCCACAACCGACCGCCCCCCCATCACCCGTGGCATCCCTCACTCACCCGCAGCTTAGCCTCCGCACTCACCCGCGGCAAGCTCCGCCCCCCCCCGCAATCGCCCGCGACAAGCTCCGCCCCCGCAATCGCCCGTGATAAGCACCGCCCCTCGCAATCGCCGCGTCACCGCCAACTCAGCTCTGCTACACCGTCAACTCAGCTCTGCTACACCGTCACCACCAACTCGGCTCTGCTACACCGTCACCCCCAACTCAGCTCTGCTACACCGTCACCCCCCAACTCAGCTCTACTACACCGTCACCGCCAACTCAGCTCTGCTACACCGTCACCGCCAACTCAGCTCTGCTACACAGTCATCCCCAACTCAGCTCTGCTACACAGTCATCCCCAACTCAGCTCTGCTACACAGTCATCCCCCAACTCAGCTCTGCTACACCGTCACCCCCAACTCAGCTCTACTACACCGTCACCGCCAACTCAGCTCTGCTACACCGTCACCGCCAACTCAGCTCTGCTACACAGTCATCCCCAACTCAGCTCTGCTACACAGTCATCCCCCAACTCAGCTCTGCTACACAGTCATCCCCCAACTCAGCTCTGCTACACCGTCATCCCCCACTTCAGCTCTGCTACAACGTCACCCCCCCAACTCAGCTCTGCTACACCGTCATCCCCCAACTCAGCTCTGCTACACCATCACCGCCAACTCAGCTCTGCTACACCGTCATCCCCCAACTTAGCTCTGCTACAACGTCATCCCCCAACTCAGCTCTGCTACAACGTCACTTCCAACTCAGCTCTGCTACACCGCAACCGCGATCTTAGCTCTGCTACACTGTCATCATCTCCTTCATTGTCTCAGCTCTGTTTACTTCACCATCATCAGGCAGAAACATTGCATGATGGGAATGTAGTTTCCTATCTTGGATATAGATCGGCTTTTAGAAAAACTTGTAACTCAGGAACGGCAGCAGCTAGAAAGATGGGAGACTGTTCAAAATACTCAGGGGGACTTGGGGGAGTAAGACCAGCTAGGTTTGGGAGCATTTCATTTTTTTTAGCTCTTGGGGGGAATACCCCTTTAATGTCTATAAGCAAATTACATAAAAAAGAGAAAACAGCAGAAAAAGTTCCAGAAAAAAAACAGCAAAAAGCTGGATAATGTTCAATCTTGGTTCAAATTTGAAGTAAATTTGCTGCTGTGACTTTTGTGGATTTTGTAGAATTAAAGGGTTTACTCCAGTGATTTTATTTTTTTTTCCCCCAAATCAATTGGTGTCAGAAAGTTACAAAGATTTGTATTTAACTTTTTTTTTTCCCCCAAATCTCCAGTGTTCCTGTACTTATGCTATATGTCCTGCAGGAAGTGGTGTATCCTTTCCAGTCGGAAGCAGCGCTCTCTGCTGCCACCTCTATCCATAACAGGAACTGTCCAGAAGTTTTCTATGGGGATTTGCTACTGCTTTGGACAGTTCCTGTAATGGACAGAGGTGGCAAGCAGAGAGTTCTGTGTCAGACTGGAAAGAATACACCACTTCTTGCAGGACATACAGCAGCTAATAAGTACTAGAAGATTTTTTTTTAAAGTGGAATACAAAGCTTTATAACATTGACACCAGTTTGGTTTGAAAGAATTTTTCTTTTTTGCTGGAGTACCCCTTTAATACTGTGGACTATTTTACTTTTAAACAACCCCTTTGTACAGTCACTGCAGTTTCTCCAGTGATTCTCCAACTAATTGGGTGATCACTGATTTCCTATGAAAGCCTGGGAAATGTAGTTTTACATGCCACCCATACTGTCTTGGGAAGATTTCCAGGTAGGGATCCCCCTCCTTCTCTATTCATTTCACTAGCTTTATTAATAATACTCTTTGGCCGCCCTTTCCACATACAATTACATGAGATTGTCCAGCAGTGTCCTTCATGTTATCCAATCTGCTGTATATAACCGTATACCAGAGGATTCTAAACTGAGTGACAGGAAATGCCAGGAATTGTTGTGTATAGAAATGTCTGTGAACCACAAGTGTCCCTCCAAAAAAGTTGGGAGGTATGGAGGAAGGGCTGACTGCTAAGCATTATGGGGAAGATTGATGTCATGTGTTTTCAGTCATCATCATCATCATCATCATCATCATAAACTTTACAGCAATGGAGCAGCTTTATCAATCTAATTTGCCCATAGCAACCAATCACAACTCACCTTTCATATCTTAACAAGCTCTTATAAAATTAAAGCTGAGCTTGATTGGTTACTATGGGCAAGTTATTCTGTCTTATGGTGTGTTTAGACAGAGAGATTTATCTGACAGATTTTGAAGCCAAAGCCAGGAACAGGCTATAGACAGGGAACAGGTCATATAGGAAAAAACAGATTTCCTGACTCTTCTCAAATCCATTCCTGGCTCTGGCTTCACAAATCCGTCAGATAAATCTCTGTCTAAACATGGCATGGCAACCAATCACAGTTCAGCTTTTATTTTAACAGAGTAATTTGAGAAATGACAAGCTGAGCTGTGATTGGTTGCTATGGGACACATCAAACCCATATTATCTAGTCTTCTAAGTGTTGCCTGACCATAAGCTGTTTGCTTGGTCACAAGTGTGTTTAGTGACCTCTGCAGTAAAGCACATCGCCATTCATTAAGGGGTTAATGCTTCAGATGTGTTGGCCTGCAGTAACCATGGCAACCGTGCACTGTGATGACAAGCGCTTATGGTATAAAGAGGAGTTCCATAAAGCAATGCACCGCCCCCTGATCAGTGCCATCTTGGAATGCGCCAGAGGACCTTGAGCTTGACTACTTTACTGGCCCCTATC
>NW_027210538.1:0-40000 GCF_027789765.1 Dendropsophus ebraccatus
AGAGCACTTTTTGAGAAAAAGGCAAAAAAAATTCTAAGTCCAGCTGCTACCCCCCCACACTTTGGACCAACGGCCAGCGGCCATTTTTTCAGTTAGGAACGCCAAACTAGGTGTGCTTACAGAACTCCCCCCATTCTCTTCACAGAGCCCAAAAAATTAACTCTAGCCCCTATGGTTCTCGTTTGGCAGCTCCTCAAAGTCGGAAAAAGAGCACTTTTTGAGAAAAAGGCAAAAAAAATTCTAAGTCCAGCTGCTACCCCCCCACACTTTGGACCAACGGCCAGCGGCCATTTTTTCAGTTAGGAACGCCAAACTAGGTGTGCTTACAGAACTCCCCCCGTTCTCTTCACAGAGCCCAAAAAATTAACTCTAGCCCCTATGGTTCTCGTTTGGCAGCTCCTCAAAGTCGGAAAAAGAGCACTTTTTGAGAAAAAGGCAAAAAAAATTCTAAGTCCAGCTGCTACCCCCCCCACACTTTGGACCAACGGCCAGCGGCCATTTTTTCAGTTAGGAACGCCAAACTAGGTGTGCTTACAGAACTCCCCCCCGTTCTCTTCACAGAGCCCAAAAAATTAACTCTAGCCCCTATGGTTCTCGTTTGGCAGCTCCTCAAAGTCGAAAAGAGAGCACTTTTTGAGAAAAAGGCAAAAAAAATCCTAAGTCCAGCTGCTACCCCCCCACACTTTGGACCAACGGCCAGCGGCCATTTTTTCAGTTCGGAACGCCAAACTAGGTGTGCTTACAGAACTCCCCCCGTTCTCTTCACAGAGCCCAAAAAATTAACTCTAGCCCCTATGGTTCTCGTTTGGCAGCTCCTCAAAGTCGGAAAAAGAGCACTTTTTGAGAAAAAGGCAAAAAAAATTCTAAGTCCAGCTGCTACCCCCCCACACTTTGGACCAACGGCCAGCGGCCATTTTTTCAGTTAGGAACGCCAAACTAGGTGTGCTTACAGAACTCCCCCCATTCTCTTCACAGAGCCCAAAAAATTAACTCTAGCCCCTATGGTTCTCGTTTGGCAGCTCCTCAAAGTCGGAAAAAGAGCACTTTTTGAGAAAAAGGCAAAAAAAATTCTAAGTCCAGCTGCTACCCCCCCACACTTTGGACCAACGGCCAGCGGCCATTTTTTCAGTTAGGAACGCCAAACTAGGTGTGCTTACAGAACTCCCCCCATTCTCTTCACAGAGCCCAAAAAAATTAACTCTAGCCCCTATGGTTCTCGTTTGGCAGCTCCTCAAAGTCGAAAAGAGAGCACTTTTTGAGAAAAAGGCAAAAAAAACCTAAGTCCAGCTGCTACCCCCCCCACACTTTGGACCAACGGCCAGCGGCCATTTTTTCAGTTAGGAACGCCAAACTAGGTGTGCTTACAGAACTCCCCCCGTTCTCTTCACAGAGCCCAAAAAATTAACTCTAGC
The DNA here is from genome assembly GCF_027789765.1 of Dendropsophus ebraccatus. Classification (NCBI taxonomy): domain Eukaryota; kingdom Metazoa; phylum Chordata; class Amphibia; order Anura; family Hylidae; genus Dendropsophus; species Dendropsophus ebraccatus. Next base: position 1,413 of record NW_027210538.1, read on the forward strand.
CCCTATGGTTCTCGTTTGGCAGCTCCTCAAAGTCGGAAAAAGAGCACTTTTTGAGAAAAAGGCAAAAAAAATTCTAAGTCCAGCTGCTACCCCCCCACACTTTGGACCAACGGCCAGCGGCCATTTTTTCAGTTAGGAACGCCAAACTAGGTGTGCTTACAGAACTCCCCCCGTTCTCTTCACAGAGCCCAAAAAATTAACTCTAGCCCCTTTGGTTCTCGTTTGGCAGCTCCTCAAATTCGGAAAAAGAGCACTTTTTGAGAAAAAGGCAAAAAAAATTCTAAGTCCAGCTGCTACCCCCCCACACTTTGGACCAACGGCCAGCGGCCATTTTTTCAGTTAGGAACGCCAAACTAGGTGTGCTTACAGAACTCCCCCCATTCTCTTCACAGAGCCCAAAAAATTAACTCTAGCCCCTATGGTTCTCGTTTGGCAGCTCCTCAAAGTCGGAAAAAGAGCACTTTTTGAGAAAAAGGCAAAAAAAATTCTAAGTCCAGCTGCTACCCCCCCACACTTTGGACCAACGGCCAGCGGCCATTTTTTCAGTTAGGAACGCCAAACTAGGTGTGCTTACAGAACTCCCCCCAGTTCTCTTCACAGAGCCCAAAAAATTAACTCTAGCCCCTATGGTTCTCGTTTGGCAGCTCCTCAAAGTCGGAAAAAGAGCACTTTTTGAGAAAAAGGCAAAAAAAAATCTAAGTCCAGCTGCTACCCCCCCACACTTTGGACCAACGGCCAGCGGCCATTTTTTCAGTTAGGAACGCCAAACTAGGTGTGCTTACAGAACTCCCCCCGTTCTCTTCACAGAGCCCAAAAAATTAACTCTAGCCCCTATGGTTCTCGTTTGGCAGCTCCTCAAAGTCGGAAAAAGAGCACTTTTTGAGAAAAAGGCAAAAAAAATTCTAAGTCCAGCTGCTACCCCCCCCACACTTTGGACCAACGGCCAGCGGCCATTTTTTCAGTTAGGAACGCCAAACTAGGTGTGCTTACAGAACTCCCCCCGTTCTCTTCACAGAGCCCAAAAAATTAACTCTAGCCCCTATGGTTCTCGTTTGGCAGCTCCTCAAAGTCGGAAAAAGAGCACTTTTTGAGAAAAAGGCAAAAAAAATTCTAAGTCCAGCTGCTACCCCCCCACACTTTGGACCAACGGCCAGCGGCCATTTTTTCAGTTAGGAACGCCAAACTAGGTGTGCTTACAGAACTCCCCCCATTCTCTTCACAGAGCCCAAAAAATTAACTCTAGCCCCTATGGTTCTCGTTTGGCAGCTCCTCAAAGTCGGAAAAGAGAGCACTTTTTGAGAAAAAGGCAAAAAAAATCTAAGTCCAGCTGCTACCCCCCCACACTTTGGACCAACGGCCAGCGGCCATTTTTTCAGTTAGGAACGCCAAACTAGGTGTGCTTACAGAACTCCCCCCGTTCTCTTCACAGAGCCCAAAAAATTAACTCTAGCCCCTATGGTTCTCGTTTGGCAGCTCCTCAAAGTCGGAAAAAGAGCACTTTTTGAGAAAAAGGCAAAAAAAATTCTAAGTCCAGCTGCTACCCCCCCACACTTTGGACCAACGGCCAGCGGCCATTTTTTCAGTTAGGAACGCCAAACTAGGTGTGCTTACAGAACTCCCCCCGTTCTCTTCACAGAGCCCAAAAAATTAACTCTAGCCCCTATGGTTCTCGTTTGGCAGCTCCTCAAAGTCGGAAAAAGAGCACTTTTTGAGAAAAAGGCAAAAAAAATTCTAAGTCCAGCTGCTACCCCCCCACACTTTGGACCAACGGCCAGCGGCCATTTTTTCAGTTAGGAACGCCAAACTAGGTGTGCTTACAGAACTCCCCCCGTTCTCTTCACAGAGCCCAAAAAATTAACTCTAGCCCCTATGGTTCTCGTTTGGCAGCTCCTCAAAGTCGGAAAAGAGAGCACTTTTTGAGAAAAAGGCAAAAAAAAATTCTAAGTCCAGCTGCTACCCCCCCACACTTTGGACCAACGGCCAGCGGCCATTTTTTCAGTTAGGAACGCCAAACTAGGTGTGCTTACAGAACTCCCCCCGTTCTCTTCACAGAGCCCAAAAAATTAACTCTAGCCCCTATGGTTCTCGTTTGGCAGCTCCTCAAAGTCGGAAAAAGAGCACTTTTTGAGAAAAAGGCAAAAAAAATTCTAAGTCCAGCTGCTACCCCCCCACACTTTGGACCAACGGCCAGCGGCCATTTTTTCAGTTAGGAACGCCAAACTAGGTGTGCTTACAGAACTCCCCCCATTCTCTTCACAGAGCCCAAAAAATAAACTCTAGCCCCTATGGTTCTCGTTTGGCAGCTCCTCAAAGTCGAAAAGAGAGCACTTTTTGAGAAAAAGGCAAAAAAAATCTAAGTCCAGCTGCTACCCCCCCACACTTTGGACCAACGGCCAGCGGCCATTTTTTCAGTTCGGAACGCCAAACTAGGTGTGCTTACAGAACTCCCCCCGTTCTCTTCACAGAGCCCAAAAAATTAACTCTAGCCCCTTTGGTTCTCGTTTGGCAGCTCCTCAAAGTCGGAAAAAGAGCACTTTTTGAGAAAAAGGCAAAAAAAATTCTAAGTCCAGCTGCTACCCCCCCACACTTTGGACCAACGGCCAGCGGCCATTTTTTCAGTTAGGAACGCCAAACTAGGTGTGCTTACAGAACTCCCCCCGTTCTCTTCACAGAGCCCAAAAAATTAACTCTAGCCCCTATGGTTCTCGTTTGGCAGCTCCTCAAAGTCGGAAAAAGAGCACTTTTTGAGAAAAAGGCAAAAAAAATTCTAAGTCCAGCTGCTACCCCCCCACACTTTGGACCAACGGCCAGCGGCCATTTTTTCATTTAGGAACGCCAAACTAGGTGTGCTTACAGAACTCCCCCCATCCTCTTCACAGAGCCCAAAAAATTAACTCTAGCCCCTATGGTTCTCGTTTGGCAGCTCCTCAAAGTCGAAAAGAGAGCACTTTTTGAGAAAAAGGCAAAAAAAATCTAAGTCCAGCTGCTACCCCCCCACACTTTGGACCAACGGCCAGCGGCCATTTTTTCAGTTCGGAACGCCAAACTAGGTGTGCTTACAGAACTCCCCCCGTTCTCTTCACAGAGCCCAAAAAATTAACTCTAGCCCCTATGGTTCTCGTTTGGCAGCTCCTCAAAGTCGGAAAAAGAGCACTTTTTGAGAAAAAGGCAAAAAAAATTCTAAGTCCAGCTGCTACCCCCCCACACTTTGGACCAACGGCCAGCGGCCATTTTTTCAGTTAGGAACGCCAAACTAGGTGTGCTTACAGAACTCCCCCCATTCTCTTCACAGAGCCCAAAAAATTAACTCTAGCCCCTATGGTTCTCGTTTGGCAGCTCCTCAAAGTCGAAAAGAGAGCACTTTTTGAGAAAAAGGCAAAAAAAACCTAAGTCCAGCTGCTACCCCCCCACACTTTGGACCAACGGCCAGCGGCCATTTTTTCAGTTCGGAACGCCAAACTAGGTGTGCTTACAGAACTCCCCCCGTTCTCTTCACAGAGCCCAAAAAATTAACTCTAGCCCCTATGGTTCTCGTTTGGCAGCTCCTCAAAGTCGGAAAAAGAGCACTTTTTGAGAAAAAGGCAAAAAAAATTCTAAGTCCAGCTGCTACCCCCCCCACACTTTGGACCAACGGCCAGCGGCCATTTTTTCAGTTAGGAACGCCAAACTAGGTGTGCTTACAGAACTCCCCCCGTTCTCTTCACAGAGCCCAAAAAATTAACTCTAGCCCCTATGGTTCTCGTTTGGCAGCTCCTCAAAGTCGGAAAAAGAGCACTTTTTGAGAAAAAGGCAAAAAAAATTCTAAGTCCAGCTGCTACCCCCCCACACTTTGGACCAACGGCCAGCGGCCATTTTTTCAGTTAGGAACGCCAAACTAGGTGTGCTTACAGAACTCCCCCCGTTCTCTTCACAGAGCCCAAAAAATTAACTCTAGCCCCTATGGTTCTCGTTTGGCAGCTCCTCAAAGTCGGAAAAAGAGCACTTTTTGAGAAAAAGGCAAAAAAAATTCTAAGTCCAGCTGCTACCCCCCCACACTTTGGACCAACGGCCAGCGGCCATTTTTTCAGTTAGGAACGCCAAACTAGGTGTGCTTACAGAACTCCCCCCATTCTCTTCACAGAGCCCAAAAAATTAACTCTAGCCCCTATGGTTCTCGTTTGGCAGCTCCTCAAAGTCGAAAAGAGAGCACTTTTTGAGAAAAAGGCAAAAAAAATCTAAGTCCAGCTGCTACCCCCCCACACTTTGGACCAACGGCCAGCGGCCATTTTTTCAGTTAGGAACGCCAAACTAGGTGTGCTTACAGAACTCCCCCCGTTCTCTTCACAGAGCCCAAAAAATTAACTCTAGCCCCTATGGTTCTCGTTTGGCAGCTCCTCAAAGTCGGAAAAAGAGCACTTTTTGAGAAAAAGGCAAAAAAAATTCTAAGTCCAGCTGCTACCCCCCCACACTTTGGACCAACGGCCAGCGGCCATTTTTTCAGTTAGGAACGCCAAACTAGGTGTGCTTACAGAACTCCCCCCGTTCTCTTCACAGAGCCCAAAAAATTAACTCTAGCCCCTATGGTTCTCGTTTGGCAGCTCCTCAAAGTCGGAAAAAGAGCACTTTTTGAGAAAAAGGCAAAAAAAATTCTAAGTCCAGCTGCTACCCCCCCCACACTTTGGACCAACGGCCAGCGGCCATTTTTTCAGTTAGGAACGCCAAACTAGGTGTGCTTACAGAACTCCCCCCGTTCTCTTCACAGAGCCCAAAAAATTAACTCTAGCCCCTATGGTTCTCGTTTGGCAGCTCCTCAAAGTCGGAAAAAGAGCACTTTTTGAGAAAAAGGCAAAAAAAATTCTAAGTCCAGCTGCTACCCCCCCACACTTTGGACCAACGGCCAGCGGCCATTTTTTCAGTTAGGAACGCCAAACTAGGTGTGCTTACAGAACTCCCCCCAGTTCTCTTCACAGAGCCCAAAAAATTAACTCTAGCCCCTATGGTTCTCGTTTGGCAGCTCCTCAAAGTCGGAAAAAGAGCACTTTTTGAGAAAAAGGCAAAAAAAATCTAAGTCCAGCTGCTACCCCCCCACACTTTGGACCAACGGCCAGCGGCCATTTTTTCAGTTCGGAACGCCAAACTAGGTGTGCTTACAGAACTCCCCCCCGTTCTCTTCACAGAGCCCAAAAAATTAACTCTAGCCCCTATGGTTCTCGTTTGGCAGCTCCTCAAAGTCGGAAAAAGAGCACTTTTTGAGAAAAAGGCAAAAAAAAATCTAAGTCCAGCTGCTACCCCCCCACACTTTGGACCAACGGCCAGCGGCCATTTTTTCAGTTAGGAACGCCAAACTAGGTGTGCTTACAGAACTCCCCCCGTTCTCTTCACAGAGCCCAAAAAATTAACTCTAGCCCCTATGGTTCTCGTTTGGCAGCTCCTCAAAGTCGGAAAAAGAGCACTTTTTGAGAAAAAGGCAAAAAAAAATTCTAAGTCCAGCTGCTACCCCCCCACACTTTGGACCAACGGCCAGCGGCCATTTTTTCAGTTAGGAACGCCAAACTAGGTGTGCTTACAGAACTCCCCCCGTTCTCTTCACAGAGCCCAAAAAATTAACTCTAGCCCCTATGGTTCTCGTTTGGCAGCTCCTCAAAGTCGGAAAAAGAGCACTTTTTGAGAAAAAGGCAAAAAAAATTCTAAGTCCAGCTGCTACCCCCCCACACTTTGGACCAACGGCCAGCGGCCATTTTTTCAGTTAGGAACGCCAAACTAGGTGTGCTTACAGAACTCCCCCCCGTTCTCTTCACAGAGCCCAAAAAATTAACTCTAGCCCCTATGGTTCTCGTTTGGCAGCTCCTCAAAGTCGAAAAGAGAGCACTTTTTGAGAAAAAGGCAAAAAAAACCTAAGTCCAGCTGCTACCCCCCCACACTTTGGACCAACGGCCAGCGGCCATTTTTTCAGTTAGGAACGTCAAACTAGGTGTGCTTACAGAACTCCCCCCGTTCTCTTCACAGAGCCCAAAAAATTAACTCTAGCCCCTATGGTTCTCGTTTGGCAGCTCCTCAAAGTCGGAAAAAGAGCACTTTTTGAGAAAAAGGCAAAAAAAATTCTAAGTCCAGCTGCTACCCCCCCACACTTTGGACCAACGGCCAGCGGCCATTTTTTCAGTTAGGAACGCCAAACTAGGTGTGCTTACAGAACTCCCCCCGTTCTCTTCACAGAGCCCAAAAAATTAACTCTAGCCCCTATGGTTCTCGTTTGGCAGCTCCTCAAAGTCGGAAAAAGAGCACTTTTTGAGAAAAAGGCAAAAAAACCCTAAGTCCAGCTGCTACCCCCCCACACTTTGGACCAACGGCCAGCGGCCATTTTTTCAGTTAGGAACGCCAAACTAGGTGTGCTTACAGAACTCCCCCCGTTCTCTTCACAGTGCCCAAAAAATTAACTCTAGCCCCTATGGTTCTCGTTTGGCAGCTCCTCAAAGTCGGAAAAAGAGCACTTTTTGAGAAAAAGGCAAAAAAAAATTCTAAGTCCAGCTGCTACCCCCCCACACTTTGGACCAACGGCCAGCGGCCATTTTTTCAGTTAGGAACGCCAAACTAGGTGTGCTTACAGAACTCCCCCCGTTCTCTTCACAGAGCCCAAAAAATTAACTCTAGCCCCTATGGTTCTCGTTTGGCAGCTCCTCAAAGTCGGAAAAAGAGCACTTTTTGAGAAAAAGGCAAAAAAAATTCTAAGTCCAGCTGCTACCCCCCCACACTTTGGACCAACGGCCAGCGGCCATTTTTTCAGTTAGGAACGCCAAACTAGGTGTGCTTACAGAACTCCCCCCATTCTCTTCACAGAGCCCAAAAAATTAACTCTAGCCCCTATGGTTCTCGTTTGGCAGCTCCTCAAAGTCGAAAAGAGAGCACTTTTTGAGAAAAAGGCAAAAAAAATTCTAAGTCCAGCTGCTACCCCCCCCACACTTTGGACCAACGGCCAGCGGCCATTTTTTTCAGTTAGGAACGCCAAACTAGGTGTGCTTACAGAACTCCCCCCGTTCTCTTCACAGAGCCCAAAAAATTAACTCTAGCCCCTATGGTTCTCGTTTGGCAGCTCCTCAAAGTCGGAAAAAGAGCACTTTTTGAGAAAAAGGCAAAAAAAAATTCTAAGTCCAGCTGCTACCCCCCCACACTTTGGACCAACGGCCAGCGGCCATTTTTTCAGTTAGGAACGCCAAACTAGGTGTGCTTACAGAACTCCCCCCATTCTCTTCACAGAGCCCAAAAAATTAACTCTAGCCCCTATGGTTCTCGTTTGGCAGCTCCTCAAAGTCGGAAAAAGAGCACTTTTTGAGAAAAAGGCAAAAAAAAATTCTAAGTCCAGCTGCTACCCCCCCACACTTTGGACCAACGGCCAGCGGCCATTTTTTCAGTTAGGAACGCCAAACTAGGTGTGCTTACAGAACTCCCCCCGTTCTCTTCACAGAGCCCAAAAAATTAACTCTAGCCCCTATGGTTCTCGTTTGGCAGCTCCTCAAAGTCGGAAAAGAGAGCACTTTTTGAGAAAAAGGCAAAAAAAAATCTAAGTCCAGCTGCTACCCCCCCACACTTTGGACCAACGGCCAGCGGCCATTTTTTCAGTTAGGAACGCCAAACTAGGTGTGCTTACAGAACTCCCCCCGTTCTCTTCACAGAGCCCAAAAAATTAACTCTAGCCCCTATGGTTCTCGTTTGGCAGCTCCTCAAAGTCGGAAAAAGAGCACTTTTTGAGAAAAAGGCAAAAAAAATTCTAAGTCCAGCTGCTACCCCCCCACACTTTGGACCAACGGCCAGCGGCCATTTTTTCAGTTAGGAACGCCAAACTAGGTGTGCTTACAGAACTCCCCCCAGTTCTCTTCACAGAGCCCAAAAAATTAACTCTAGCCCCTATGGTTCTCGTTTGGCAGCTCCTCAAAGTCGGAAAAAGAGCACTTTTTGAGAAAAAGGCAAAAAAAATTCTAAGTCCAGCTGCTACCCCCCCACACTTTGGACCAACGGCCAGCGGCCATTTTTTCAGTTAGGAACGCCAAACTAGGTGTGCTTACAGAACTCCCCCCGTTCTCTTCACAGAGCCCAAAAAATTAACTCTAGCCCCTATGGTTCTCGTTTGGCAGCTCCTCAAAGTCGGAAAAAGAGCACTTTTTGAGAAAAAGGCAAAAAAAATTCTAAGTCCAGCTGCTACCCCCCCACACTTTGGACCAACGGCCAGCGGCCATTTTTTCAGTTAGGAACGCCAAACTAGGTGTGCTTACAGAACTCCCCCCGTTCTCTTCACAGAGCCCAAAAAATTAACTCTAGCCCCTATGGTTCTCGTTTGGCAGCTCCTCAAAGTCGGAAAAAGAGCACTTTTTGAGAAAAAGGCAAAAAAAATTCTAAGTCCAGCTGCTACCCCCCCACACTTTGGACCAACGGCCAGCGGCCATTTTTTCAGTTAGGAACGCCAAACTAGGTGTGCTTACAGAACTCCCCCCGTTCTCTTCACAGAGCCCAAAAAATTAACTCTAGCCCCTATGGTTCTCGTTTGGCAGCTCCTCAAAGTCGGAAAAGAGAGCACTTTTTGAGAAAAAGGCAAAAAAAATTCTAAGTCCAGCTGCTACCCCCCCACACTTTGGACCAACGGCCAGCGGCCATTTTTTCAGTTAGGAACGCCAAACTAGGTGTGCTTACAGAACTCCCCCCGTTCTCTTCACAGAGCCCAAAAAATTAACTCTAGCCCCTATGGTTCTCGTTTGGCAGCTCCTCAAAGTCGGAAAAAGAGCACTTTTTGAGAAAAAGGCAAAAAAAATTCTAAGTCCAGCTGCTACCCCCCCACACTTTGGACCAACGGCCAGCGGCCATTTTTTCAGTTAGGAACGCCAAACTAGGTGTGCTTACAGAACTCCCCCCAGTTCTCTTCACAGAGCCCAAAAAATTAACTCTAGCCCCTATGGTTCTCGTTTGGCAGCTCCTCAAAGTCGGAAAAGAGAGCACTTTTTGAGAAAAAGGCAAAAAAAATCTAAGTCCAGCTGCTACCCCCCCACACTTTGGACCAACGGCCAGCGGCCATTTTTTCAGTTAGGAACGCCAAACTAGGTGTGCTTACAGAACTCCCCCCGTTCTCTTCACAGAGCCCAAAAAATTAACTCTAGCCCCTATGGTTCTCGTTTGGCAGCTCCTCAAAGTCGGAAAAAGAGCACTTTTTGAGAAAAAGGCAAAAAAAAATTCTAAGTCCAGCTGCTACCCCCCCACACTTTGGACCAACGGCCAGCGGCCATTTTTTCAGTTAGGAACGCCAAACTAGGTGTGCTTACAGAACTCCCCCCGTTCTCTTCACAGAGCCCAAAAAATTAACTCTAGCCCCTATGGTTCTCGTTTGGCAGCTCCTCAAAGTCGGAAAAAGAGCACTTTTTGAGAAAAAGGCAAAAAAAATTCTAAGTCCAGCTGCTACCCCCCCACACTTTGGACCAACGGCCAGCGGCCATTTTTTCAGTTAGGAACGCCAAACTAGGTGTGCTTACAGAACTCCCCCCATTCTCTTCACAGAGCCCAAAAAATTAACTCTAGCCCCTATGGTTCTCGTTTGGCAGCTCCTCAAAGTCGGAAAAAGAGCACTTTTTGAGAAAAAGGCAAAAAAAATTCTAAGTCCAGCTGCTACCCCCCCACACTTTGGACCAACGGCCAGCGGCCATTTTTTCAGTTAGGAACGCCAAACTAGGTGTGCTTACAGAACTCCCCCCGTTCTCTTCACAGAGCCCAAAAAATTAACTCTAGCCCCTATGGTTCTCGTTTGGCAGCTCCTCAAAGTCGGAAAAAGAGCACTTTTTGAGAAAAAGGCAAAAAAAATCTAAGTCCAGCTGCTACCCCCCCACACTTTGGACCAACGGCCAGCGGCCATTTTTTCAGTTAGGAACGCCAAACTAGGTGTGCTTACAGAACTCCCCCCAGTTCTCTTCACAGAGCCCAAAAAATTAACTCTAGCCCCTATGGTTCTCGTTTGGCAGCTCCTCAAAGTCGGAAAAAGAGCACTTTTTGAGAAAAAGGCAAAAAAAATTCTAAGTCCAGCTGCTACCCCCCCACACTTTGGACCAACGGCCAGCGGCCATTTTTTCAGTTAGGAACGCCAAACTGGGTGTGCTTACAGAACTCCCCCCATTCTCTTCACAGAGCCCAAAAAATTAACTCTAGCCCCTATGGTTCTCGTTTGGCAGCTCCTCAAAGTCGAAAAGAGAGCACTTTTTGAGAAAAAGGCAAAAAAAATCTAAGTCCAGCTGCTACCCCCCCACACTTTGGACCAACGGCCAGCGGCCATTTTTTCAGTTAGGAACGCCAAACTAGGTGTGCTTACAGAACTCCCCCCATTCTCTTCACAGAGCCCAAAAAATTAACTCTAGCCCCTATGGTTCTCGTTTGGCAGCTCCTCAAAGTCGGAAAAAGAGCACTTTTTGAGAAAAAGGCAAAAAAAATTCTAAGTCCAGCTGCTACCCCCCCCCACTTTGGACCAACGGCCAGCGGCCATTTTTTCAGTTAGGAACGCCAAACTAGGTGTGCTTACAGAACTCCCCCCGTTCTCTTCACAGAGCCCAAAAAATTAACTCTAGCCCCTATGGTTCTCGTTTGGCAGCTCCTCAAAGTCGGAAAAGAGAGCACTTTTTGAGAAAAAGGCAAAAAAAATCTAAGTCCAGCTGCTACCCCCCCACACTTTGGACCAACGGCCAGCGGCCATTTTTTCAGTTAGGAACGCCAAACTAGGTGTGCTTACAGAACTCCCCCCGTTCTCTTCACAGAGCCCAAAAAATTAACTCTAGCCCCTATGGTTCTCGTTTGGCAGCTCCTCAAAGTCGGAAAAGAGAGCACTTTTTGAGAAAAAGGCAAAAAAAATCTAAGTCCAGCTGCTACCCCCCCACACTTTGGACCAACGGCCAGCGGCCATTTTTTCAGTTAGGAACGCCAAACTAGGTGTGCTTACAGAACTCCCCCCGTTCTCTTCACAGAGCCCAAAAAATTAACTCTAGCCCCTATGGTTCTCGTTTGGCAGCTCCTCAAAGTCGGAAAAAGAGCACTTTTTGAGAAAAAGGCAAAAAAAATTCTAAGTCCAGCTGCTACCCCCCCACACTTTGGACCAACGGCCAGCGGCCATTTTTTCATTTAGGAACGCCAAACTAGGTGTGCTTACAGAACTCCCCCCATTCTCTTCACAGAGCCCAAAAAATTAACTCTAGCCCCTATGGTTCTCGTTTGGCAGCTCCTCAAAGTCGGAAAAGAGAGCACTTTTTGAGAAAAAGGCAAAAAAAATTCTAAGTCCAGCTGCTACCCCCCCACACTTTGGACCAACGGCCAGCGGCCATTTTTTCAGTTAGGAACGCCAAACTAGGTGTGCTTACAGAACTCCCCCCGTTCTCTTCACAGAGCCCAAAAAATTAACTCTAGCCCCTATGGTTCTCGTTTGGCAGCTCCTCAAAGTCGGAAAAAGAGCACTTTTTGAGAAAAAGGCAAAAAAAATTCTAAGTCCAGCTGCTACCCCCCCACACTTTGGACCAACGGCCAGCGGCCATTTTTTCAGTTAGGAACGCCAAACTAGGTGTGCTTACAGAACTCCCCCCGTTCTCTTCACAGAGCCCAAAAAATTAACTCTAGCCCCTATGGTTCTCGTTTGGCAGCTCCTCAAAGTCGGAAAAAGAGCACTTTTTGAGAAAAAGGCAAAAAAAATTCTAAGTCCAGCTGCTACCCCCCCACACTTTGGACCAACGGCCAGCGGCCATTTTTTCAGTTAGGAACGCCAAACTAGGTGTGCTTACAGAACTCCCCCCGTTCTCTTCACAGAGCCCAAAAAATTAACTCTAGCCCCTATGGTTCTCGTTTGGCAGCTCCTCAAAGTCGGAAAAGAGAGCACTTTTTGAGAAAAAGGCAAAAAAAATCTAAGTCCAGCTGCTACCCCCCCACACTTTGGACCAACGGCCAGCGGCCATTTTTTCAGTTAGGAACGCCAAACTAGGTGTGCTTACAGAACTCCCCCCGTTCTCTTCACAGAGCCCAAAAAATTAACTCTAGCCCCTATGGTTCTCGTTTGGCAGCTCCTCAAAGTCGGAAAAAGAGCACTTTTTGAGAAAAAGGCAAAAAAAATTCTAAGTCCAGCTGCTACCCCCCCACACTTTGGACCAACGGCCAGCGGCCATTTTTTCAGTTAGGAACGCCAAACTAGGTGTGCTTACAGAACTCCCCCCATTCTCTTCACAGAGCCCAAAAAATTAACTCTAGCCCCTATGGTTCTCGTTTGGCAGCTCCTCAAAGTCGGAAAAAGAGCACTTTTTGAGAAAAAGGCAAAAAAAATTCTAAGTCCAGCTGCTACCCCCCCACACTTTGGACCAACGGCCAGCGGCCATTTTTTCAGTTAGGAACGCCAAACTAGGTGTGCTTACAGAACTCCCCCCAGTTCTCTTCACAGAGCCCAAAAAATTAACTCTAGCCCCTATGGTTCTCGTTTGGCAGCTCCTCAAAGTCGGAAAAAGAGCACTTTTTGAGAAAAAGGCAAAAAAAATTCTAAGTCCAGCTGCTACCCCCCCCACACTTTGGACCAACGGCCAGCGGCCATTTTTTCAGTTAGGAACGCCAAACTAGGTGTGCTTACAGAACTCCCCCCAGTTCTCTTCACAGAGCCCAAAAAATTAACTCTAGCCCCTATGGTTCTCGTTTGGCAGCTCCTCAAAGTCGGAAAAGAGAGCACTTTTTGAGAAAAAGGCAAAAAAAATCTAAGTCCAGCTGCTACCCCCCCACACTTTGGACCAACGGCCAGCGGCCATTTTTTCAGTTAGAAACGCCAAACTAGGTGTGCTTACAGAACTCCCCCCGTTCTCTTCACAGAGCCAAAAAAATTAACTCTAGCCCCTATGGTTCTCGTTTGGCAGCTCCTCAAAGTCGGAAAAAGAGCACTTTTTGAGAAAAAGGCAAAAAAAAAATCTAAGTCCAGCTGCTACCCCCCCACACTTTGGACCAACGGCCAGCGGCCATTTTTTCAGTTAGGAACGCCAAACTAGGTGTGCTTACAGAACTCCCCCCATTCTCTTCACAGAGCCCAAAAAATTAACTCTAGCCCCTATGGTTCTCGTTTGGCAGCTCCTCAAAGTCGGAAAAAGAGCACTTTTTGAGAAAAAGGCAAAAAAAAATCTAAGTCCAGCTGCTACCCCCCCACACTTTGGACCAACGGCCAGCGGCCATTTTTTCAGTTAGGAACGCCAAACTAGGTGTGCTTACAGAACTCCCCCCGTTCTCTTCACAGAGCCCAAAAAATTAACTCTAGCCCCTATGGTTCTCGTTTGGCAGCTCCTCAAAGTCGGAAAAAGAGCACTTTTTGAGAAAAAGGCAAAAAAAACCTAAGTCCAGCTGCTACCCCCCCACACTTTGGACCAACGGCCAGCGGCCATTTTTTCAGTTCGGAACGCCAAACTAGGTGTGCTTACAGAACTCCCCCCGTTCTCTTCACAGAGCCCAAAAAATTAACTCTAGCCCCTATGGTTCTCGTTTGGCAGCTCCTCAAAGTCGGAAAAAGAGCACTTTTTGAGAAAAAGGCAAAAAAAATTCTAAGTCCAGCTGCTACCCCCCCACACTTTGGACCAACGGCCAGCGGCCATTTTTTCAGTTAGGAACGCCAAACTAGGTGTGCTTACAGAACTCCCCCCGTTCTCTTCACAGAGCCCAAAAAATTAACTCTAGCCCCTATGGTTCTCGTTTGGCAGCTCCTCAAAGTCGGAAAAAGAGCACTTTTTGAGAAAAAGGCAAAAAAAATTCTAAGTCCAGCTGCTACCCCCCCACACTTTGGACCAACGGCCAGCGGCCATTTTTTCAGTTAGGAACGCCAAACTAGGTGTGCTTACAGAACTCCCCCCAGTTCTCTTCACAGAGCCCAAAAAATTAACTCTAGCCCCTATGGTTCTCGTTTGGCAGCTCCTCAAAGTCGGAAAAGAGAGCACTTTTTGAGAAAAAGGCAAAAAAAATCTAAGTCCAGCTGCTACCCCCCCACACTTTGGACCAACGGCCAGCGGCCATTTTTTCAGTTCGGAACGCCAAACTAGGTGTGCTTACAGAACTCCCCCCATTCTCTTCACAGAGCCCAAAAAATTAACTCTAGCCCCTATGGTTCTCGTTTGGCAGCTCCTCAAAGTCGAAAAGAGAGCACTTTTTGAGAAAAAGGCAAAAAAAATCTAAGTCCAGCTGCTACCCCCCCACACTTTGGACCAACGGCCAGCGGCCATTTTTTCAGTTAGGAACGTCAAACTAGGTGTGCTTACAGAACTCCCCCCGTTCTCTTCACAGAGCCCAAAAAATTAACTCTAGCCCCTATGGTTCTCGTTTGGCAGCTCCTCAAAGTCGGAAAAAGAGCACTTTTTGAGAAAAAGGCAAAAAAAATTCTAAGTCCAGCTGCTACCCCCCCACACTTTGGACCAACGGCCAGCGGCCATTTTTTCAGTTCGGAACGCCAAACTAGGTGTGCTTACAGAACTCCCCCCATTCTCTTCACAGAGCCCAAAAAATTAACTCTAGCCCCTATGGTTCTCGTTTGGCAGCTCCTCAAAGTCGGAAAAAGAGCACTTTTTGAGAAAAAGGCAAAAAAAATTCTAAGTCCAGCTGCTACCCCCCCACACTTTGGACCAACGGCCAGCGGCCATTTTTTCAGTTAGGAACGCCAAACTAGGTGTGCTTACAGAACTCCCCCCATTCTCTTCACAGAGCCCAAAAAATTAACTCTAGCCCCTATGGTTCTCGTTTGGCAGCTCCTCAAAGTCGGAAAAGAGAGCACTTTTTGAGAAAAAGGCAAAAAAAATCTAAGTCCAGCTGCTACCCCCCCACACTTTGGACCAACGGCCAGCGGCCATTTTTTCAGTTAGGAACGCCAAACTAGGTGTGCTTACAGAACTCCCCCCGTTCTCTTCACAGAGCCCAAAAAATTAACTCTAGCCCCTATGGTTCTCGTTTGGCAGCTCCTCAAAGTCGGAAAAAGAGCACTTTTTGAGAAAAAGGCAAAAAAAAATTCTAAGTCCAGCTGCTACCCCCCCCACACTTTGGACCAACGGCCAGCGGCCATTTTTTCAGTTAGGAACGCCAAACTAGGTGTGCTTACAGAACTCCCCCCATTCTCTTCACAGAGCCCAAAAAATTAACTCTAGCCCCTATGGTTCTCGTTTGGCAGCTCCTCAAAGTCGGAAAAAGAGCACTTTTTGAGAAAAAGGCAAAAAAAAATTCTAAGTCCAGCTGCTACCCCCCCACACTTTGGACCAACGGCCAGCGGCCATTTTTTCAGTTAGGAACGCCAAACTAGGTGTGCTTACAGAACTCCCCCCGTTCTCTTCACAGAGCCCAAAAAATTAACTCTAGCCCCTATGGTTCTCGTTTGGCAGCTCCTCAAAGTCGGAAAAAGAGCACTTTTTGAGAAAAAGGCAAAAAAAATCTAAGTCCAGCTGCTACCCCCCCACACTTTGGACCAACGGCCAGCGGCCATTTTTTCAGTTAGGAACGCCAAACTAGGTGTGCTTACAGAACTCCCCCCGTTCTCTTCACAGAGCCCAAAAAATTAACTCTAGCCCCTATGGTTCTCGTTTGGCAGCTCCTCAAAGTCGGAAAAAGAGCACTTTTTGAGAAAAAGGCAAAAAAAATTCTAAGTCCAGCTGCTACCCCCCCACACTTTGGACCAACGGCCAGCGGCCATTTTTTCAGTTAGGAACGCCAAACTAGGTGTGCTTACAGAACTCCCCCCATTCTCTTCACAGAGCCCAAAAAATTAACTCTAGCCCCTATGGTTCTCGTTTGGCAGCTCCTCAAAGTCGGAAAAAGAGCACTTTTTGAGAAAAAGGCAAAAAAAATTCTAAGTCCAGCTGCTACCCCCCCACACTTTGGACCAACGGCCAGCGGCCATTTTTTCAGTTAGGAACGCCAAACTAGGTGTGCTTACAGAACTCCCCCCATTCTCTTCACAGAGCCCAAAAAATTAACTCTAGCCCCTAGGGTTCTCGTTTGGCAGCTCCTCAAAGTCGGAAAGAGAGCACTTTTTGAGAAAAAGGCAAAAAAAATTCTAAGTCCAGCTGCTACCCCCCCACACTTTGGACCAACGGCCAGCGGCCATTTTTTCAGTTAGGAACGCCAAACTAGGTGTGCTTACAGAACTCCCCCCGTTCTCTTCACAGAGCCCAAAAAATTAACTCTAGCCCCTATGGTTCTCGTTTGGCAGCTCCTCAAAGTCGGAAAAAGAGCACTTTTTGAGAAAAAGGCAAAAAAAATTCTAAGTCCAGCTGCTACCCCCCCACACTTTGGACCAACGGCCAGCGGCCATTTTTTCAGTTAGGAACGCCAAACTAGGTGTGCTTACAGAACTCCCCCCATTCTCTTCACAGAGCCCAAAAAATTAACTCTAGCCCCTATGGTTCTCGTTTGGCAGCTCCTCAAAGTCGGAAAAGAGAGCACTTTTTGAGAAAAAGGCAAAAAAAATCTAAGTCCAGCTGCTACCCCCCCACACTTTGGACCAACGGCCAGCGGCCATTTTTTCAGTTAGGAACGCCAAACTAGGTGTGCTTACAGAACTCCCCCCGTTCTCTTCACAGAGCCAAAAAAATTAACTCTAGCCCCTATGGTTCTCGTTTGGCAGCTCCTCAAAGTCGGAAAAAGAGCACTTTTTGAGAAAAAGGCAAAAAAAATTCTAAGTCCAGCTGCTACCCCCCCACACTTTGGACCAACGGCCAGCGGCCATTTTTTCATTTAGGAACGCCAAACTAGGTGTGCTTACAGAACTCCCCCCATTCTCTTCACAGAGCCCAAAAAATTAACTCTAGCCCCTATGGTTCTCGTTTGGCAGCTCCTCAAAGTCGAAAAGAGAGCACTTTTTGAGAAAAAGGCAAAAAAAATCTAAGTCCAGCTGCTACCCCCCCACACTTTGGACCAACGGCCAGCGGCCATTTTTTCAGTTAGGAACGCCAAACTAGGTGTGCTTACAGAACTCCCCCCGTTCTCTTCACAGAGCCCAAAAAATTAACTCTAGCCCCTATGGTTCTCGTTTGGCAGCTCCTCAAAGTCGGAAAAAGAGCACTTTTTGAGAAAAAGGCAAAAAAAATTCTAAGTCCAGCTGCTACCCCCCCACACTTTGGACCAACGGCCAGCGGCCATTTTTTCAGTTAGGAACGCCAAACTAGGTGTGCTTACAGAACTCCCCCCATTCTCTTCACAGAGCCCAAAAAATTAACTCTAGCCCCTATGGTTCTCGTTTGGCAGCTCCTCAAAGTCGGAAAAGAGAGCACTTTTTGAGAAAAAGGCAAAAAAAAATCTAAGTCCAGCTGCTACCCCCCCACACTTTGGACCAACGGCCAGCGGCCATTTTTTCAGTTAGGAACGCCAAACTAGGTGTGCTTACAGAACTCCCCCCGTTCTCTTCACAGAGCCCAAAAAATTAACTCTAGCCCCTATGGTTCTCGTTTGGCAGCTCCTCAAAGTCGGAAAAAGAGCACTTTTTGAGAAAAAGGCAAAAAAAATTCTAAGTCCAGCTGCTACCCCCCCACACTTTGGACCAACGGCCAGCGGCCATTTTTTCAGTTAGGAACGCCAAACTAGGTGTGCTTACAGAACTCCCCCCATTCTCTTCACAGAGCCCAAAAAATTAACTCTAGCCCCTATGGTTCTCGTTTGGCAGCTCCTCAAAGTCGGAAAAGAGAGCACTTTTTGAGAAAAAGGCAAAAAAAAATCTAAGTCCAGCTGCTACCCCCCCACACTTTGGACCAACGGCCAGCGGCCATTTTTTCAGTTAGGAACGCCAAACTAGGTGTGCTTACAGAACTCCCCCCGTTCTCTTCACAGAGCCCAAAAAATTAACTCTAGCCCCTATGGTTCTCGTTTGGCAGCTCCTCAAAGTCGGAAAAAGAGCACTTTTTGAGAAAAAGGCAAAAAAAATTCTAAGTCCAGCTGCTACCCCCCCACACTTTGGACCAACGGCCAGCGGCCATTTTTTCAGTTAGGAACGCCAAACTAGGTGTGCTTACAGAACTCCCCCCGTTCTCTTCACAGAGCCCAAAAAATTAACTCTAGCCCCTATGGTTCTCGTTTGGCAGCTCCTCAAAGTCGGAAAAAGAGCACTTTTTGAGAAAAAGGCAAAAAAAATTCTAAGTCCAGCTGCTACCCCCCCACACTTTGGACCAACGGCCAGCGGCCATTTTTTCAGTTAGGAACGCCAAACTAGGTGTGCTTACAGAACTCCCCCCGTTCTCTTCACAGAGCCCAAAAAATTAACTCTAGCCCCTATGGTTCTCGTTTGGCAGCTCCTCAAAGTCGGAAAAGAGAGCACTTTTTGAGAAAAAGGCAAAAAAAATCTAAGTCCAGCTGCTACCCCCCCACACTTTGGACCAACGGCCAGCGGCCATTTTTTCAGTTAGGAACGCCAAACTAGGTGTGCTTACAGAACTCCCCCCGTTCTCTTCACAGAGCCAAAAAAATTAACTCTAGCCCCTATGGTTCTCGTTTGGCAGCTCCTCAAAGTCGGAAAAAGAGCACTTTTTGAGAAAAAGGCAAAAAAAATTCTAAGTCCAGCTGCTACCCCCCCCACACTTTGGACCAACGGCCAGCGGCCATTTTTTCAGTTAGGAACGCCAAACTAGGTGTGCTTACAGAACTCCCCCCATTCTCTTCACAGAGCCCAAAAAATTAACTCTAGCCCCTATGGTTCTCGTTTGGCAGCTCCTCAAAGTCGAAAAGAGAGCACTTTTTGAGAAAAAGGCAAAAAAAACCTAAGTCCAGCTGCTACCCCCCCACACTTTGGACCAACGGCCAGCGGCCATTTTTTCAGTTCGGAACGCCAAACTAGGTGTGCTTACAGAACTCCCCCCGTTCTCTTCACAGAGCCCAAAAAATTAACTCTAGCCCCTATGGTTCTCGTTTGGCAGCTCCTCAAAGTCGGAAAAAGAGCACTTTTTGAGAAAAAGGCAAAAAAAATTCTAAGTCCAGCTGCTACCCCCCCACACTTTGGACCAACGGCCAGCGGCCATTTTTTCAGTTAGGAACGCCAAACTAGGTGTGCTTACAGAACTCCCCCCGTTCTCTTCACAGAGCCCAAAAAATTAACTCTAGCCCCTATGGTTCTCGTTTGGCAGCTCCTCAAAGTCGGAAAAAGAGCACTTTTTGAGAAAAAGGCAAAAAAAATTCTAAGTCCAGCTGCTACCCCCCCACACTTTGGACCAACGGCCAGCGGCCATTTTTTCAGTTAGGAACGCCAAACTAGGTGTGCTTACAGAACTCCCCCCAGTTCTCTTCACAGAGCCCAAAAAATTAACTCTAGCCCCTATGGTTCTCGTTTGGCAGCTCCTCAAAGTCGGAAAAGAGAGCACTTTTTGAGAAAAAGGCAAAAAAAATCTAAGTCCAGCTGCTACCCCCCCACACTTTGGACCAACGGCCAGCGGCCATTTTTTCAGTTAGGAACGCCAAACTAGGTGTGCTTACAGAACTCCCCCCGTTCTCTTCACAGAGCCCAAAAAATTAACTCTAGCCCCTATGGTTCTCGTTTGGCAGCTCCTCAAAGTCGGAAAAGAGAGCACTTTTTGAGAAAAAGGCAAAAAAAATCTAAGTCCAGCTGCTACCCCCCCACACTTTGGACCAACGGCCAGCGGCCATTTTTTCAGTTAGGAACGCCAAACTAGGTGTGCTTACAGAACTCCCCCCGTTCTCTTCACAGAGCCCAAAAAATTAACTCTAGCCCCTATGGTTCTCGTTTGGCAGCTCCTCAAAGTCGGAAAAAGAGCACTTTTTGAGAAAAAGGCAAAAAAAATTCTAAGTCCAGCTGCTACCCCCCCACACTTTGGACCAACGGCCAGCGGCCATTTTTTCAGTTAGGAACGCCAAACTAGGTGTGCTTACAGAACTCCCCCCGTTCTCTTCACAGAGCCCAAAAAATTAACTCTAGCCCCTATGGTTCTCGTTTGGCAGCTCCTCAAAGTCGGAAAAAGAGCACTTTTTGAGAAAAAGGCAAAAAAAATTCTAAGTCCAGCTGCTACCCCCCCACACTTTGGACCAACGGCCAGCGGCCATTTTTTCAGTTAGGAACGCCAAACTAGGTGTGCTTACAGAACTCCCCCCGTTCTCTTCACAGAGCCCAAAAAATTAACTCTAGCCCCTATGGTTCTCGTTTGGCAGCTCCTCAAAGTCGGAAAAAGAGCACTTTTTGAGAAAAAGGCAAAAAAAATCTAAGTCCAGCTGCTACCCCCCCACACTTTGGACCAACGGCCAGCGGCCATTTTTTCAGTTAGGAACGCCAAACTAGGTGTGCTTACAGAACTCCCCCCGTTCTCTTCACAGAGCCCAAAAAATTAACTCTAGCCCCTATGGTTCTCGTTTGGCAGCTCCTCAAAGTCGGAAAAAGAGCACTTTTTGAGAAAAAGGCAAAAAAAATTCTAAGTCCAGCTGCTACCCCCCCACACTTTGGACCAACGGCCAGCGGCCATTTTTTCAGTTAGGAACGCCAAACTAGGTGTGCTTACAGAACTCCCCCCAGTTCTCTTCACAGAGCCCAAAAAATTAACTCTAGCCCCTATGGTTCTCGTTTGGCAGCTCCTCAAAGTCGGAAAAAGAGCACTTTTTGAGAAAAAGGCAAAAAAAATTCTAAGTCCAGCTGCTACCCCCCCACACTTTGGACCAACGGCCAGCGGCCATTTTTTCAGTTAGGAACGCCAAACTAGGTGTGCTTACAGAACTCCCCCCGTTCTCTTCACAGAGCCCAAAAAATTAACTCTAGCCCCTATGGTTCTCGTTTGGCAGCTCCTCAAAGTCGGAAAAGAGAGCACTTTTTGAGAAAAAGGCAAAAAAAATTCTAAGTCCAGCTGCTACCCCCCCACACTTTGGACCAACGGCCAGCGGCCATTTTTTCAGTTAGGAACGCCAAACTAGGTGTGCTTACAGAACTCCCCCCGTTCTCTTCACAGAGCCCAAAAAATTAACTCTAGCCCCTATGGTTCTCGTTTGGCAGCTCCTCAAAGTCGGAAAAAGAGCACTTTTTGAGAAAAAGGCAAAAAAAATTCTAAGTCCAGCTGCTACCCCCCCACACTTTGGACCAACGGCCAGCGGCCATTTTTTCAGTTAGGAACGCCAAACTAGGTGTGCTTACAGAACTCCCCCCGTTCTCTTCACAGAGCCCAAAAAATTAACTCTAGCCCCTATGGTTCTCGTTTGGCAGCTCCTCAAAGTCGGAAAAGAGAGCACTTTTTGAGAAAAAGGCAAAAAAAATTCTAAGTCCAGCTGCTACCCCCCCACACTTTGGACCAACGGCCAGCGGCCATTTTTTCAGTTAGGAACGCCAAACTAGGTGTGCTTACAGAACTCCCCCCATTCTCTTCACAGAGCCCAAAAAATTAACTCTAGCCCCTATGGTTCTCGTTTGGCAGCTCCTCAAAGTCGGAAAAGAGAGCACTTTTTGAGAAAAAGGCAAAAAAAATCTAAGTCCAGCTGCTACCCCCCCACACTTTGGACCAACGGCCAGCGGCCATTTTTTCAGTTAGGAACGCCAAACTAGGTGTGCTTACAGAACTCCCCCCGTTCTCTTCACAGAGCCCAAAAAATTAACTCTAGCCCCTATGGTTCTCGTTTGGCAGCTCCTCAAAGTCGGAAAAAGAGCACTTTTTGAGAAAAAGGCAAAAAAAATTCTAAGTCCAGCTGCTACCCCCCCACACTTTGGACCAACGGCCAGCGGCCATTTTTTCAGTTAGGAACGCCAAACTAGGTGTGCTTACAGAACTCCCCCCGTTCTCTTCACAGAGCCCAAAAAATTAACTCTAGCCCCTATGGTTCTCGTTTGGCAGCTCCTCAAAGTCGGAAAAGAGAGCACTTTTTGAGAAAAAGGCAAAAAAAATCTAAGTCCAGCTGCTACCCCCCCACACTTTGGACCAACGGCCAGCGGCCATTTTTTCAGTTAGGAACGCCAAACTAGGTGTGCTTACAGAACTCCCCCCGTTCTCTTCACAGAGCCCAAAAAATTAACTCTAGCCCCTATGGTTCTCGTTTGGCAGCTCCTCAAAGTCGGAAAAAGAGCACTTTTTGAGAAAAAGGCAAAAAAAATTCTAAGTCCAGCTGCTACCCCCCCACACTTTGGACCAACGGCCAGCGGCCATTTTTTCAGTTAGGAACGCCAAACTAGGTGTGCTTACAGAACTCCCCCCATTCTCTTCACAGAGCCCAAAAAATTAACTCTAGCCCCTATGGTTCTCGTTTGGCAGCTCCTCAAAGTCGAAAAGAGAGCACTTTTTGAGAAAAAGGCAAAAAAAAATCTAAGTCCAGCTGCTACCCCCCCACACTTTGGACCAACGGCCAGCGGCCATTTTTTCAGTTAGGAACGCCAAACTAGGTGTGCTTACAGAACTCCCCCCGTTCTCTTCACAGAGCCCAAAAAATTAACTCTAGCCCCTATGGTTCTCGTTTGGCAGCTCCTCAAAGTCGGAAAAAGAGCACTTTTTGAGAAAAAGGCAAAAAAAATTCTAAGTCCAGCTGCTACCCCCCCACACTTTGGACCAACGGCCAGCGGCCATTTTTTCAGTTAGGAACGCCAAACTAGGTGTGCTTACAGAACTCCCCCCGTTCTCTTCACAGAGCCCAAAAAATTAACTCTAGCCCCTATGGTTCTCGTTTGGCAGCTCCTCAAAGTCGGAAAAAGAGCACTTTTTGAGAAAAAGGCAAAAAAAAATTCTAAGTCCAGCTGCTACCCCCCCACACTTTGGACCAACGGCCAGCGGCCATTTTTTCAGTTAGGAACGCCAAACTAGGTGTGCTTACAGAACTCCCCCCAGTTCTCTTCACAGAGCCCAAAAAATTAACTCTAGCCCCTATGGTTCTCGTTTGGCAGCTCCTCAAAGTCGGAAAAAGAGCACTTTTTGAGAAAAAGGCAAAAAAAATTCTAAGTCCAGCTGCTACCCCCCCACACTTTGGACCAACGGCCAGCGGCCATTTTTTCAGTTAGGAACGCCAAACTAGGTGTGCTTACAGAACTCCCCCCAGTTCTCTTCACAGAGCCCAAAAAATTAACTCTAGCCCCTATGGTTCTCGTTTGGCAGCTCCTCAAAGTCGGAAAAAGAGCACTTTTTGAGAAAAAGGCAAAAAAAATCTAAGTCCAGCTGCTACCCCCCCACACTTTGGACCAACGGCCAGCGGCCATTTTTTCAGTTAGGAACGCCAAACTAGGTGTGCTTACAGAACTCCCCCCGTTCTCTTCACAGAGCCCAAAAAATTAACTCTAGCCCCTATGGTTCTCGTTTGGCAGCTCCTCAAAGTCGGAAAAGAGAGCACTTTTTGAGAAAAAGGCAAAAAAAATTCTAAGTCCAGCTGCTACCCCCCCACACTTTGGACCAACGGCCAGCGGCCATTTTTTCAGTTAGGAACGCCAAACTAGGTGTGCTTACAGAACTCCCCCCAGTTCTCTTCACAGAGCCCAAAAAATTAACTCTAGCCCCTATGGTTCTCGTTTGGCAGCTCCTCAAAGTCGGAAAAAGAGCACTTTTTGAGAAAAAGGCAAAAAAAATTCTAAGTCCAGCTGCTACCCCCCCACACTTTGGACCAACGGCCAGCGGCCATTTTTTCAGTTAGGAACGCCAAACTAGGTGTGCTTACAGAACTCCCCCCAGTTCTCTTCACAGAGCCCAAAAAAATTAACTCTAGCCCCTATGGTTCTCGTTTGGCAGCTCCTCAAAGTCGAAAAGAGAGCACTTTTTGAGAAAAAGGCAAAAAAAAATCTAAGTCCAGCTGCTACCCCCCCACACTTTGGACCAACGGCCAGCGGCCATTTTTTCAGTTAGGAACGCCAAACTAGGTGTGCTTACAGAACTCCCCCCGTTCTCTTCACAGAGCCCAAAAAATTAACTCTAGCCCCTATGGTTCTCGTTTGGCAGCTCCTCAAAGTCGGAAAAAGAGCACTTTTTGAGAAAAAGGCAAAAAAAATTCTAAGTCCAGCTGCTACCCCCCCACACTTTGGACCAACGGCCAGCGGCCATTTTTTCAGTTAGGAACGCCAAACTAGGTGTGCTTACAGAACTCCCCCCGTTCTCTTCACAGAGCCCAAAAAATTAACTCTAGCCCCTATGGTTCTCGTTTGGCAGCTCCTCAAAGTCGGAAAAAGAGCACTTTTTGAGAAAAAGGCAAAAAAAATTCTAAGTCCAGCTGCTACCCCCCCACACTTTGGACCAACGGCCAGCGGCCATTTTTTCAGTTAGGAACGCCAAACTAGGTGTGCTTACAGAACTCCCCCCATTCTCTTCACAGAGCCCAAAAAATTAACTCTAGCCCCTATGGTTCTCGTTTGGCAGCTCCTCAAAGTCGAAAAGAGAGCACTTTTTGAGAAAAAGGCAAAAAAAATCTAAGTCCAGCTGCTACCCCCCCACACTTTGGACCAACGGCCAGCGGCCATTTTTTCAGTTAGGAACGCCAAACTAGGTGTGCTTACAGAACTCCCCCCGTTCTCTTCACAGAGCCCAAAAAATTAACTCTAGCCCCTATGGTTCTCGTTTGGCAGCTCCTCAAAGTCGGAAAAAGAGCACTTTTTGAGAAAAAGGCAAAAAAAAATTCTAAGTCCAGCTGCTACCCCCCCACACTTTGGACCAACGGCCAGCGGCCATTTTTTCAGTTAGGAACGCCAAACTAGGTGTGCTTACAGAACTCCCCCCATTCTCTTCACAGAGCCCAAAAAATTAACTCTAGCCCCTATGGTTCTCGTTTGGCAGCTCCTCAAAGTCGGAAAAAGAGCACTTTTTGAGAAAAAGGCAAAAAAAAATTCTAAGTCCAGCTGCTACCCCCCCACACTTTGGACCAACGGCCAGCGGCCATTTTTTCAGTTAGGAACGCCAAACTAGGTGTGCTTACAGAACTCCCCCCGTTCTCTTCACAGAGCCCAAAAAATTAACTCTAGCCCCTATGGTTCTCGTTTGGCAGCTCCTCAAAGTCGGAAAAGAGAGCACTTTTTGAGAAAAAGGCAAAAAAAAACCTAAGTCCAGCTGCTACCCCCCCACACTTTGGACCAACGGCCAGCGGCCATTTTTTCAGTTAGGAACGCCAAACTAGGTGTGCTTACAGAACTCCCCCCGTTCTCTTCACAGAGCCCAAAAAATTAACTCTAGCCCCTATGGTTCTCGTTTGGCAGCTCCTCAAAGTCGGAAAAAGAGCACTTTTTGAGAAAAAGGCAAAAAAAATTCTAAGTCCAGCTGCTACCCCCCCACACTTTGGACCAACGGCCAGCGGCCATTTTTTCATTTAGGAACGCCAAACTAGGTGTGCTTACAGAACTCCCCCCTTTCTCTTCACAGAGCCCAAAAAATTAACTCTAGCCCCTATGGTTCTCGTTTGGCAGCTCCTCAAAGTCGAAAAGAGAGCACTTTTTGAGAAAAAGGCAAAAAAAACCTAAGTCCAGCTGCTACCCCCCCACACTTTGGACCAACGGCCAGCGGCCATTTTTTCAGTTAGGAACGCCAAACTAGGTGTGCTTACAGAACTCCCCCCGTTCTCTTCACAGAGCCCAAAAAATTAACTCTAGCCCCTATGGTTCTCGTTTGGCAGCTCCTCAAAGTCGGAAAAAGAGCACTTTTTGAGAAAAAGGCAAAAAAAATTCTAAGTCCAGCTGCTACCCCCCCACACTTTGGACCAACGGCCAGCGGCCATTTTTTCAGTTAGGAACGCCAAACTAGGTGTGCTTACAGAACTCCCCCCATTCTCTTCACAGAGCCCAAAAAATTAACTCTAGCCCCTATGGTTCTCGTTTGGCAGCTCCTCAAAGTCGGAAAAAGAGCACTTTTTGAGAAAAAGGCAAAAAAAATTCTAAGTCCAGCTGCTACCCCCCCACACTTTGGACCAACGGCCAGCGGCCATTTTTTCATTTAGGAACGCCAAACTAGGTGTGCTTACAGAACTCCCCCCATTCTCTTCACAGAGCCCAAAAAATTAACTCTAGCCCCTATGGTTCTCGTTTGGCAGCTCCTCAAAGTCGAAAAGAGAGCACTTTTTGAGAAAAAGGCAAAAAAAAATCTAAGTCCAGCTGCTACCCCCCCACACTTTGGACCAACGGCCAGCGGCCATTTTTTCAGTTAGGAACGCCAAACTAGGTGTGCTTACAGAACTCCCCCCGTTCTCTTCACAGAGCCCAAAAAATTAACTCTAGCCCCTATGGTTCTCGTTTGGCAGCTCCTCAAAGTCGGAAAAAGAGCACTTTTTGAGAAAAAGGCAAAAAAAATTCTAAGTCCAGCTGCTACCCCCCCACACTTTGGACCAACGGCCAGCGGCCATTTTTTCAGTTAGGAACGCCAAACTAGGTGTGCTTACAGAACTCCCCCCGTTCTCTTCACAGAGCCCAAAAAATTAACTCTAGCCCCTATGGTTCTCGTTTGGCAGCTCCTCAAAGTCGGAAAAGAGAGCACTTTTTGAGAAAAAGGCAAAAAAAATTCTAAGTCCAGCTGCTACCCCCCCACACTTTGGACCAACGGCCAGCGGCCATTTTTTCAGTTAGGAACGCCAAACTAGGTGTGCTTACAGAACTCCCCCCAGTTCTCTTCACAGAGCCCAAAAAATTAACTCTAGCCCCTATGGTTCTCGTTTGGCAGCTCCTCAAAGTCGGAAAAAGAGCACTTTTTGAGAAAAAGGCAAAAAAAATTCTAAGTCCAGCTGCTACCCCCCCACACTTTGGACCAACGGCCAGCGGCCATTTTTTCAGTTAGGAACGCCAAACTAGGTGTGCTTACAGAACTCCCCCCGTTCTCTTCACAGAGCCCAAAAAATTAACTCTAGCCCCTATGGTTCTCGTTTGGCAGCTCCTCAAAGTCGGAAAAGAGAGCACTTTTTGAGAAAAAGGCAAAAAAAAATCTAAGTCCAGCTGCTACCCCCCCACACTTTGGACCAACGGCCAGCGGCCATTTTTTCAGTTAGGAACGCCAAACTAGGTGTGCTTACAGAACTCCCCCCGTTCTCTTCACAGAGCCCAAAAAATTAACTCTAGCCCCTATGGTTCTCGTTTGGCAGCTCCTCAAAGTCGGAAAAAGAGCACTTTTTGAGAAAAAGGCAAAAAAAATTCTAAGTCCAGCTGCTACCCCCCCACACTTTGGACCAACGGCCAGCGGCCATTTTTTCAGTTAGGAACGCCAAACTAGGTGTGCTTACAGAACTCCCCCCGTTCTCTTCACAGAGCCCAAAAAATTAACTCTAGCCCCTATGGTTCTCGTTTGGCAGCTCCTCAAAGTCGGAAAAAGAGCACTTTTTGAGAAAAAGGCAAAAAAAATTCTAAGTCCAGCTGCTACCCCCCCACACTTTGGACCAACGGCCAGCGGCCATTTTTTCAGTTAGGAACGCCAAACTAGGTGTGCTTACAGAACTCCCCCCGTTCTCTTCACAGAGCCCAAAAAATTAACTCTAGCCCCTATGGTTCTCGTTTGGCAGCTCCTCAAAGTCGGAAAAAGAGCACTTTTTGAGAAAAAGGCAAAAAAAATTCTAAGTCCAGCTGCTACCCCCCCACACTTTGGACCAACGGCCAGCGGCCATTTTTTCAGTTAGGAACGCCAAACTAGGTGTGCTTACAGAACTCCCCCCAGTTCTCTTCACAGAGCCCAAAAAATTAACTCTAGCCCCTATGGTTCTCGTTTGGCAGCTCCTCAAAGTCGGAAAAAGAGCACTTTTTGAGAAAAAGGCAAAAAAAATTCTAAGTCCAGCTGCTACCCCCCCACACTTTGGACCAACGGCCAGCGGCCATTTTTTCAGTTAGGAACGCCAAACTAGGTGTGCTTACAGAACTCCCCCCGTTCTCTTCACAGAGCCCAAAAAATTAACTCTAGCCCCTATGGTTCTCGTTTGGCAGCTCCTCAAAGTCGGAAAAAGAGCACTTTTTGAGAAAAAGGCAAAAAAAATTCTAAGTCCAGCTGCTACCCCCCCACACTTTGGACCAACGGCCAGCGGCCATTTTTTCAGTTAGGAACGCCAAACTAGGTGTGCTTACAGAACTCCCCACATTCTCTTCACAGAGCCCAAAAAATTAACTCTAGCCCCTATGGTTCTCGTTTGGCAGCTCCTCAAAGTCGAAAAGAGAGCTTTTTTTGAGAAAAAGGCAAAAAAAAAACTAAGTCCAGCTGCTACCCCCCCACACTTTGGACCAACGGCCAGCGGCCATTTTTTCAGTTAGGAACGCCAAACTAGGTGTGCTTACAGAACTCCCCCCGTTCTCTTCACAGAGCCCAAAAAATTAACTCTAGCCCCTATGGTTCTCGTTTGGCAGCTCCTCAAAGTCGGAAAAAGAGCACTTTTTGAGAAAAAGGCAAAAAAAATTCTAAGTCCAGCTGCTACCCCCCCACACTTTGGACCAACGGCCAGCGGCCATTTTTTCAGTTAGGAACGCCAAACTAGGTGTGCTTACAGAACTCCCCCCATTCTCTTCACAGAGCCCAAAAAATTAACTCTAGCCCCTATGGTTCTCGTTTGGCAGCTCCTCAAAGTCGAAAAAGAGCACTTTTTGAGAAAAAGGCAAAAAAAAATTCTAAGTCCAGCTGCTACCCCCCCACACTTTGGACCAACGGCCAGCGGCCATTTTTTCAGTTAGGAACGCCAAACTAGGTGTGCTTACAGAACTCCCCCCGTTTTCTTCACAGAGCCCAAAAAATTAACTCTAGCCCCTATGGTTCTCGTTTGGCAGCTCCTCAAAGTCGGAAAAAGAGCACTTTTTGAGAAAAAGGCAAAAAAAATTCTAAGTCCAGCTGCTACCCCCCCACACTTTGGACCAACGGCAAGCGGCCATTTTTTCAGTTAGGAACGCCAAACTAGGTGTGCTTACAGAACTCCCCCCGTTCTCTTCACAGAGCCCAAAAAATTAACTCTAGCCCCTATGGTTCTCGTTTGGCAGCTCCTCAAAGTCGGAAAAAGAGCACTTTTTGAGAAAAAGGCAAAAAAAAATTCTAAGTCCAGCTGCTACCCCCCCACACTTTGGACCAACGGCCAGCGGCCATTTTTTCAGTTAGGAACGCCAAACTAGGTGTGCTTACAGAACTCCCCCCAGTTCTCTTCACAGAGCCCAAAAAATTAACTCTAGCCCCTATGGTTCTCGTTTGGCAGCTCCTCAAAGTCGGAAAAAGAGCACTTTTTGAGAAAAAGGCAAAAAAAAATTCTAAGTCCAGCTGCTACCCCCCCACACTTTGGACCAACGGCCAGCGGCCATTTTTTCAGTTAGGAACGCCAAACTAGGTGTGCTTACAGAACTCCCCCCAGTTCTCTTCACAGAGCCCAAAAAATTAACTCTAGCCCCTATGGTTCTCGTTTGGCAGCTCCTCAAAGTCGGAAAAGAGAGCACTTTTTGAGAAAAAGGCAAAAAAAAATCTAAGTCCAGCTGCTACCCCCCCACACTTTGGACCAACGGCCAGCGGCCATTTTTTCAGTTCGGAACGCCAAACTAGGTGTGCTTACAGAACTTCCCCCGTTCTCTTCACAGAGCCCAAAAAATTAACTCTAGCCCCTATGGTTCTCGTTTGGCAGCTCCTCAAAGTCGGAAAAAGAGCACTTTTTGAGAAAAAGGCAAAAAAAATTCTAAGTCCAGCTGCTACCCCCCCACACTTTGGACCAACGGCCAGCGGCCATTTTTTCAGTTAGGAACGCCAAACTAGGTGTGCTTACAGAACTCCCCCCGTTCTCTTCACAGAGCCCAAAAAAATTAACTCTAGCCCCTATGGTTCTCGTTTGGCAGCTCCTCAAAGTCGGAAAAAGAGCACTTTTTGAGAAAAAGGCAAAAAAAATTCTAAGTCCAGCTGCTACCCCCCCACACTTTGGACCAACGGCCAGCGGCCATTTTTTCAGTTAGGAACGCCAAACTAGGTGTGCTTACAGAACTCCCCCCAGTTCTCTTCACAGAGCCCAAAAAATTAACTCTAGCCCCTATGGTTCTCGTTTGGCAGCTCCTCAAAGTCGGAAAAAGAGCACTTTTTGAGAAAAAGGCAAAAAAAATTCTAAGTCCAGCTGCTACCCCCCCACACTTTGGACCAACGGCCAGCGGCCATTTTTTCAGTTAGGAACGCCAAACTAGGTGTGCTTACAGAACTCCCCCCGTTCTCTTCACAGAGCCCAAAAAATTAACTCTAGCCCCTATGGTTCTCGTTTGGCAGCTCCTCAAAGTCGGAAAAAGAGCACTTTTTGAGAAAAAGGCAAAAAAAATTCTAAGTCCAGCTGCTACCCCCCCCACACTTTGGACCAACGGCCAGCGGCCATTTTTTCAGTTAGGAACGCCAAACTAGGTGTGCTTACAGAACTCCCCCCGTTCTCTTCACAGAGCCCAAAAAATTAACTCTAGCCCCTATGGTTCTCGTTTGGCAGCTCCTCAAAGTCGGAAAAAGAGCACTTTTTGAGAAAAAGGCAAAAAAAATTCTAAGTCCAGCTGCTACCCCCCCACACTTTGGACCAACGGCCAGCGGCCATTTTTTCAGTTAGGAACGCCAAACTAGGTGTGCTTACAGAACTCCCCCCAGTTCTCTTCACAGAGCCCAAAAAATTAACTCTAGCCCCTATGGTTCTCGTTTGGCAGCTCCTCAAAGTCGGAAAAGAGAGCACTTTTTGAGAAAAAGGCAAAAAAAATCTAAGTCCAGCTGCTACCCCCCCACACTTTGGACCAACGGCCAGCGGCCATTTTTTCAGTTAGGAACGCCAAACTAGGTGTGCTTACAGAACTCCCCCCGTTCTCTTCACAGAGCCCAAAAAATTAACTCTAGCCCCTATGGTTCTCGTTTGGCAGCTCCTCAAAGTCGGAAAAAGAGCACTTTTTGAGAAAAAGGCAAAAAAAATTCTAAGTCCAGCTGCTACCCCCCCACACTTTGGACCAACGGCCAGCGGCCATTTTTTCAGTTAGGAACGCCAAACTAGGTGTGCTTACAGAACTCCCCCCAGTTCTCTTCACAGAGCCCAAAAAATTAACTCTAGCCCCTATGGTTCTCGTTTGGCAGCTCCTCAAAGTCGGAAAAAGAGCACTTTTTGAGAAAAAGGCAAAAAAAATTCTAAGTCCAGCTGCTACCCCCCCACACTTTGGACCAACGGCCAGCGGCCATTTTTTCAGTTAGGAACGCCAAACTAGGTGTGCTTACAGAACTCCCCCCGTTCTCTTCACAGAGCCCAAAAAAATTAACTCTAGCCCCTATGGTTCTCGTTTGGCAGCTCCTCAAAGTCGGAAAAGAGAGCACTTTTTGAGAAAAAGGCAAAAAAAATCTAAGTCCAGCTGCTACCCCCCCACACTTTGGACCAACGGCCAGCGGCCATTTTTTCAGTTAGGAACGCCAAACTAGGTGTGCTTACAGAACTCCCCCCGTTCTCTTCACAGAGCCCAAAAAATTAACTCTAGCCCCTATGGTTCTCGTTTGGCAGCTCCTCAAAGTCGGAAAAAGAGCACTTTTTGAGAAAAAGGCAAAAAAAAATTCTAAGTCCAGCTGCTACCCCCCCACACTTTGGACCAACGGCCAGCGGCCATTTTTTCAGTTAGGAACGCCAAACTAGGTGTGCTTACAGAACTCCCCCCAGTTCTCTTCACAGAGCCCAAAAAATTAACTCTAGCCCCTATGGTTCTCGTTTGGCAGCTCCTCAAAGTCGGAAAAGAGAGCACTTTTTGAGAAAAAGGCAAAAAAAATTCTAAGTCCAGCTGCTACCCCCCCACACTTTGGACCAACGGCCAGCGGCCATTTTTTCAGTTAGGAACGCCAAACTAGGTGTGCTTACAGAACTCCCCCCGTTCTCTTCACAGAGCCCAAAAAATTAACTCTAGCCCCTATGGTTCTCGTTTGGCAGCTCCTCAAAGTCGGAAAAAGAGCACTTTTTGAGAAAAAGGCAAAAAAAAATTCTAAGTCCAGCTGCTACCCCCCCACACTTTGGACCAACGGCCAGCGGCCATTTTTTCAGTTAGGAACGCCAAACTAGGTGTGCTTACAGAACTCCCCCCAGTTCTCTTCACAGAGCCCAAAAAATTAACTCTAGCCCCTATGGTTCTCGTTTGGCAGCTCCTCAAAGTCGAAAAGAGAGCACTTTTTGAGAAAAAGGCAAAAAAAAATCTAAGTCCAGCTGCTACCCCCCCACACTTTGGACCAACGGCCAGCGGCCATTTTTTCAGTTAGGAACGCCAAACTAGGTGTGCTTACAGAACTCCCCCCGTTCTCTTCACAGAGCCCAAAAAATTAACTCTAGCCCCTATGGTTCTCGTTTGGCAGCTCCTCAAAGTCGGAAAAAGAGCACTTTTTGAGAAAAAGGCAAAAAAAATTCTAAGTCCAGCTGCTACCCCCCCACACTTTGGACCAACGGCCAGCGGCCATTTTTTCAGTTAGGAACGCCAAACTAGGTGTGCTTACAGAACTCCCCCCATTCTCTTCACAGAGCCCAAAAAATTAACTCTAGCCCCTATGGTTCTCGTTTGGCAGCTCCTCAAAGTCGAAAAGAGAGCACTTTTTGAGAAAAAGGCAAAAAAAAATCTAAGTCCAGCTGCTACCCCCCCACACTTTGGACCAACGGCCAGCGGCCATTTTTTCAGTTAGGAACGCCAAACTAGGTGTGCTTACAGAACTCCCCCCGTTCTCTTCACAGAGCCCAAAAAATTAACTCTAGCCCCTATGGTTCTCGTTTGGCAGCTCCTCAAAGTCGGAAAAAGAGCACTTTTTGAGAAAAAGGCAAAAAAAATTCTAAGTCCAGCTGCTACCCCCCCACACTTTGGACCAACGGCCAGCGGCCATTTTTTCAGTTAGGAACGCCAAACTAGGTGTGCTTACAGAACTCCCCCCGTTCTCTTCACAGAGCCCAAAAAATTAACTCTAGCCCCTATGGTTCTCGTTTGGCAGCTCCTCAAAGTCGGAAAAAGAGCACTTTTTGAGAAAAAGGCAAAAAAAATTCTAAGTCCAGCTGCTACCCCCCCACACTTTGGACCAACGGCCAGCGGCCATTTTTTCAGTTAGGAACGCCAAACTAGGTGTGCTTACAGAACTCCCCCCGTTCTCTTCACAGAGCCCAAAAAATTAACTCTAGCCCCTATGGTTCTCGTTTGGCAGCTCCTCAAAGTCGGAAAAAGAGCACTTTTTGAGAAAAAGGCAAAAAAAATTCTAAGTCCAGCTGCTACCCCCCCACACTTTGGACCAACGGCCAGCGGCCATTTTTTCAGTTAGGAACGCCAAACTAGGTGTGCTTACAGAACTCCCCCCAGTTCTCTTCACAGAGCCCAAAAAATTAACTCTAGCCCCTATGGTTCTCGTTTGGCAGCTCCTCAAAGTCGAAAAGAGAGCACTTTTTGAGAAAAAGGCAAAAAAAAATCTAAGTCCAGCTGCTACCCCCCCACACTTTGGACCAACGGCCAGCGGCCATTTTTTCAGTTAGGAACGCCAAACTAGGTGTGCTTACAGAACTCCCCCCGTTCTCTTCACAGAGCCCAAAAAATTAACTCTAGCCCCTATGGTTCTCGTTTGGCAGCTCCTCAAAGTCGGAAAAAGAGCACTTTTTGAGAAAAAGGCAAAAAAAATTCTAAGTCCAGCTGCTACCCCCCCCACACTTTGGACCAACGGCCAGCGGCCATTTTTTCAGTTAGGAACGCCAAACTAGGTGTGCTTACAGAACTCCCCCCAGTTCTCTTCACAGAGCCCAAAAAATTAACTCTAGCCCCTATGGTTCTCGTTTGGCAGCTCCTCAAAGTCGGAAAAAGAGCACTTTTTGAGAAAAAGGCAAAAAAAAATTCTAAGTCCAGCTGCTACCCCCCCACACTTTGGACCAACGGCCAGCGGCCATTTTTTCAGTTAGGAACGCCAAACTAGGTGTGCTTACAGAACTCCCCCCGTTCTCTTCACAGAGCCCAAAAAATTAACTCTAGCCCCTATGGTTCTCGTTTGGCAGCTCCTCAAAGTCGGAAAAAGAGCACTTTTTGAGAAAAAGGCAAAAAAAAATTCTAAGTCCAGCTGCTACCCCCCCACACTTTGGACCAACGGCCAGCGGCCATTTTTTCAGTTAGGAACGCCAAACTAGGTGTGCTTACAGAACTCCCCCCAGTTCTCTTCACAGAGCCCAAAAAATTAACTCTAGCCCCTATGGTTCTCGTTTGGCAGCTCCTCAAAGTCGGAAAAGAGAGCACTTTTTGAGAAAAAGGCAAAAAAAAATTCTAAGTCCAGCTGCTACCCCCCCACACTTTGGACCAACGGCCAGCGGCCATTTTTTCAGTTAGGAACGCCAAACTAGGTGTGCTTACAGAACTCCCCCCGTTCTCTTCACAGAGCCCAAAAAATTAACTCTAGCCCCTATGGTTCTCGTTTGGCAGCTCCTCAAAGTCGGAAAAAGAGCACTTTTTGAGAAAAAGGCAAAAAAAATTCTAAGTCCAGCTGCTACCCCCCCCACACTTTGGACCAACGGCCAGCGGCCATTTTTTCAGTTAGGAACGCCAAACTAGGTGTGCTTACAGAACTCCCCCCGTTCTCTTCACAGAGCCCAAAAAATTAACTCTAGCCCCTATGGTTCTCGTTTGGCAGCTCCTCAAAGTCGGAAAAAGAGCACTTTTTGAGAAAAAGGCAAAAAAAAATTCTAAGTCCAGCTGCTACCCCCCCACACTTTGGACCAACGGCCAGCGGCCATTTTTTCAGTTAGGAACGCCAAACTAGGTGTGCTTACAGAACTCCCCCCGTTCTCTTCACAGAGCCCAAAAAATTAACTCTAGCCCCTATGGTTCTCGTTTGGCAGCTCCTCAAAGTCGGAAAAGAGAGCACTTTTTGAGAAAAAGGCAAAAAAAAATCTAAGTCCAGCTGCTACCCCCCCACACTTTGGACCAACGGCCAGCGGCCATTTTTTCAGTTCGGAACGCCAAACTAGGTGTGCTTACAGAACTCCCCCCGTTCTCTTCACAGAGCCCAAAAAATTAACTCTAGCCCCTATGGTTCTCGTTTGGCAGCTCCTCAAAGTCGGAAAAAGAGCACTTTTTGAGAAAAAGGCAAAAAAAATTCTAAGTCCAGCTGCTACCCCCCCACACTTTGGACCAACGGCCAGCGGCCATTTTTTCATTTAGGAACGCCAAACTAGGTGTGCTTACAGAACTCCCCCCATTCTCTTCACAGAGCCCAAAAAATTAACTCTAGCCCCTATGGTTCTCGTTTGGCAGCTCCTCAAAGTCGGAAAAAGAGCACTTTTTGAGAAAAAGGCAAAAAAAACCTAAGTCCAGCTGCTACCCCCCCACACTTTGGACCAACGGCCAGCGGCCATTTTTTCAGTTAGGAACGTCAAACTAGGTGTGCTTACAGAACTCCCCCCGTTCTCTTCACAGAGCCCAAAAAATTAACTCTAGCCCCTATGGTTCTCGTTTGGCAGCTCCTCAAAGTCGGAAAAAGAGCACTTTTTGAGAAAAAGGCAAAAAAAAATCTAAGTCCAGCTGCTACCCCCCCACACTTTGGACCAACGGCCAGCGGCCATTTTTTCAGTTAGGAACGCCAAACTAGGTGTGCTTACAGAACTCCCCCCGTTCTCTTCACAGAGCCCAAAAAATTAACTCTAGCCCCTATGGTTCTCGTTTGGCAGCTCCTCAAAGTCGGAAAAAGAGCACTTTTTGAGAAAAAGGCAAAAAAAAATTCTAAGTCCAGCTGCTACCCCCCCACACTTTGGACCAACGGCCAGCGGCCATTTTTTCAGTTAGGAACGCCAAACTAGGTGTGCTTACAGAACTCCCCCCGTTCTCTTCACAGAGCCCAAAAAATTAACTCTAGCCCCTATGGTTCTCGTTTGGCAGCTCCTCAAAGTCGGAAAAAGAGCACTTTTTGAGAAAAAGGCAAAAAAAAATTCTAAGTCCAGCTGCTACCCCCCCACACTTTGGACCAACGGCCAGCGGCCATTTTTTCAGTTAGGAACGCCAAACTAGGTGTGCTTACAGAACTCCCCCCAGTTCTCTTCACAGAGCCCAAAAAATTAACTCTAGCCCCTATGGTTCTCGTTTGGCAGCTCCTCAAAGTCGAAAAGAGAGCACTTTTTGAGAAAAAGGCAAAAAAAATCTAAGTCCAGCTGCTACCCCCCCACACTTTGGACCAACGGCCAGCGGCCATTTTTTCAGTTAGGAACGCCAAACTAGGTGTGCTTACAGAACTCCCCCCGTTCTCTTCACAGAGCCCAAAAAATTAACTCTAGCCCCTATGGTTCTCGTTTGGCAGCTCCTCAAAGTCGGAAAAGAGAGCACTTTTTGAGAAAAAGGCAAAAAAAATTCTAAGTCCAGCTGCTACCCCCCCACACTTTGGACCAACGGCCAGCGGCCATTTTTTCAGTTAGGAACGCCAAACTAGGTGTGCTTACAGAACTCCCCCCGTTCTCTTCACAGAGCCCAAAAAATTAACTCTAGCCCCTATGGTTCTCGTTTGGCAGCTCCTCAAAGTCGGAAAAAGAGCACTTTTTGAGAAAAAGGCAAAAAAAATTCTAAGTCCAGCTGCTACCCCCCCACACTTTGGACCAACGGCCAGCGGCCATTTTTTCAGTTAGGAACGCCAAACTAGGTGTGCTTACAGAACTCCCCCCGTTCTCTTCACAGAGCCCAAAAAATTAACTCTAGCCCCTTTGGTTCTCGTTTGGCAGCTCCTCAAAGTCGGAAAAAGAGCACTTTTTGAGAAAAAGGCAAAAAAAATTCTAAGTCCAGCTGCTACCCCCCCACACTTTGGACCAACGGCCAGCGGCCATTTTTTCAGTTAGGAACGCCAAACTAGGTGTGCTTACAGAACTCCCCCCGTTCTCTTCACAGAGCCCAAAAAATTAACTCTAGCCCCTATGGTTCTCGTTTGGCAGCTCCTCAAAGTCGGAAAAAGAGCACTTTTTGAGAAAAAGGCAAAAAAAAATTCTAAGTCCAGCTGCTACCCCCCCCACACTTTGGACCAACGGCCAGCGGCCATTTTTTCAGTTAGGAACGCCAAACTAGGTGTGCTTACAGAACTCCCCCCAGTTCTCTTCACAGAGCCCAAAAAATTAACTCTAGCCCCTATGGTTCTCGTTTGGCAGCTCCTCAAAGTCGAAAAGAGAGCACTTTTTGAGAAAAAGGCAAAAAAAATCTAAGTCCAGCTGCTACCCCCCCCACACTTTGGACCAACGGCCAGCGGCCATTTTTTCAGTTCGGAACGCCAAACTAGGTGTGCTTACAGAACTCCCCCCGTTCTCTTCACAGAGCCCAAAAAATTAACTCTAGCCCCTATGGTTCTCGTTTGGCAGCTCCTCAAAGTCGGAAAAAGAGCACTTTTTGAGAAAAAGGCAAAAAAAAATTCTAAGTCCAGCTGCTACCCCCCCACACTTTGGACCAACGGCCAGCGGCCATTTTTTCAGTTAGGAACGCCAAACTAGGTGTGCTTACAGAACTCCCCCCATTCTCTTCACAGAGCCCAAAAAATTAACTCTAGCCCCTATGGTTCTCGTTTGGCAGCTCCTCAAAGTCGGAAAAGAGAGCACTTTTTGAGAAAAAGGCAAAAAAAAATCTAAGTCCAGCTGCTACCCCCCCACACTTTGGACCAACGGCCAGCGGCCATTTTTTCAGTTAGGAACGCCAAACTAGGTGTGCTTACAGAACTCCCCCCGTTCTCTTCACAGAGCCCAAAAAATTAACTCTAGCCCCTATGGTTCTCGTTTGGCAGCTCCTCAAAGTCGGAAAAGAGAGCACTTTTTGAGAAAAAGGCAAAAAAAAATCTAAGTCCAGCTGCTACCCCCCCACACTTTGGACCAACGGCCAGCGGCCATTTTTTCAGTTAGGAACGCCAAACTAGGTGTGCTTACAGAACTCCCCCCGTTCTCTTCACAGAGCCCAAAAAATTAACTCTAGCCCCTATGGTTCTCGTTTGGCAGCTCCTCAAAGTCGGAAAAAGAGCACTTTTTGAGAAAAAGGCAAAAAAAATTCTAAGTCCAGCTGCTACCCCCCCACACTTTGGACCAACGGCCAGCGGCCATTTTTTCAGTTAGGAACGCCAAACTAGGTGTGCTTACAGAACTCCCCCCGTTCTCTTCACAGAGCCCAAAAAATTAACTCTAGCCCCTATGGTTCTCGTTTGGCAGCTCCTCAAAGTCGGAAAAAGAGCACTTTTTGAGAAAAAGGCAAAAAAAATTCTAAGTCCAGCTGCTACCCCCCCACACTTTGGACCAACGGCCAGCGGCCATTTTTTCAGTTAGGAACGCCAAACTAGGTGTGCTTACAGAACTCCCCCCAGTTCTCTTCACAGAGCCCAAAAAATTAACTCTAGCCCCTATGGTTCTCGTTTGGCAGCTCCTCAAAGTCGGAAAAGAGAGCACTTTTTGAGAAAAAGGCAAAAAAAAATCTAAGTCCAGCTGCTACCCCCCCCACACTTTGGACCAACGGCCAGCGGCCATTTTTTCAGTTAGGAACGCCAAACTAGGTGTGCTTACAGAACTCCCCCCGTTCTCTTCACAGAGCCCAAAAAATTAACTCTAGCCCCTATGGTTCTCGTTTGGCAGCTCCTCAAAGTCGGAAAAGAGAGCACTTTTTGAGAAAAAGGCAAAAAAAATCTAAGTCCAGCTGCTACCCCCCCACACTTTGGACCAACGGCCAGCGGCCATTTTTTCAGTTAGGAACGCCAAACTAGGTGTGCTTACAGAACTCCCCCCATTCTCTTCACAGAGCCCAAAAAATTAACTCTAGCCCCTATGGTTCTCGT
>NW_027210538.1:47500-65547 GCF_027789765.1 Dendropsophus ebraccatus
GTCGGAAAAAGAGCACTTTTTGAGAAAAAGGCAAAAAAAAATTCTAAGTCCAGCTGCTACCCCCCCACACTTTGGACCAACGGCCAGCGGCCATTTTTTCAGTTAGGAACGCCAAACTAGGTGTGCTTACAGAACTCCCCCCGTTCTCTTCACAGAGCCCAAAAAATTAACTCTAGCCCCTATGGTTCTCGTTTGGCAGCTCCTCAAAGTCGGAAAAAGAGCACTTTTTGAGAAAAAGGCAAAAAAAAATTCTAAGTCCAGCTGCTACCCCCCCACACTTTGGACCAACGGCCAGCGGCCATTTTTTCAGTTAGGAACGCCAAACTAGGTGTGCTTACAGAACTCCCCCCGTTCTCTTCACAGAGCCCAAAAAATTAACTCTAGCCCCTATGGTTCTCGTTTGGCAGCTCCTCAAAGTCGGAAAAAGAGCACTTTTTGAGAAAAAGGCAAAAAAAAATTCTAAGTCCAGCTGCTACCCCCCCACACTTTGGACCAACGGCCAGCGGCCATTTTTTCAGTTAGGAACGCCAAACTAGGTGTGCTTACAGAACTCCCCCCAGTTCTCTTCACAGAGCCCAAAAAAATTAACTCTAGCCCCTATGGTTCTCGTTTGGCAGCTCCTCAAAGTCGGAAAAGAGAGCACTTTTTGAGAAAAAGGCAAAAAAAAATCTAAGTCCAGCTGCTACCCCCCCACACTTTGGACCAACGGCCAGCGGCCATTTTTTCAGTTAGGAACGCCAAACTAGGTGTGCTTACAGAACTCCCCCCGTTCTCTTCACAGAGCCCAAAAAATTAACTCTAGCCCCTATGGTTCTCGTTTGGCAGCTCCTCAAAGTCGGAAAAAGAGCACTTTTTGAGAAAAAGGCAAAAAAAATTCTAAGTCCAGCTGCTACCCCCCCACACTTTGGACCAACGGCCAGCGGCCATTTTTTCAGTTAGGAACGCCAAACTAGGTGTGCTTACAGAACTCCCCCCGTTCTCTTCACAGAGCCCAAAAAATTAACTCTAGCCCCTATGGTTCTCGTTTGGCAGCTCCTCAAAGTCGGAAAAAGAGCACTTTTTGAGAAAAAGGCAAAA
Source organism: Dendropsophus ebraccatus (assembly GCF_027789765.1). Classification (NCBI taxonomy): domain Eukaryota; kingdom Metazoa; phylum Chordata; class Amphibia; order Anura; family Hylidae; genus Dendropsophus; species Dendropsophus ebraccatus. The sequence continues at coordinate 48,578 of NW_027210538.1, forward strand.
AAAAATTCTAAGTCCAGCTGCTACCCCCCCACACTTTGGACCAACGGCCAGCGGCCATTTTTTCAGTTAGGAACGCCAAACTAGGTGTGCTTACAGAACTCCCCCCGTTCTCTTCACAGAGCCCAAAAAAATTAACTCTAGCCCCTATGGTTCTCGTTTGGCAGCTCCTCAAAGTCGGAAAAAGAGCACTTTTTGAGAAAAAGGCAAAAAAAAATCTAAGTCCAGCTGCTACCCCCCCACACTTTGGACCAACGGCCAGCGGCCATTTTTTCAGTTAGGAACGCCAAACTAGGTGTGCTTACAGAACTCCCCCCGTTCTCTTCACAGAGCCCAAAAAATTAACTCTAGCCCCTATGGTTCTCGTTTGGCAGCTCCTCAAAGTCGGAAAAAGAGCACTTTTTGAGAAAAAGGCAAAAAAAAATTCTAAGTCCAGCTGCTACCCCCCCACACTTTGGACCAACGGCCAGCGGCCATTTTTTCAGTTAGGAACGCCAAACTAGGTGTGCTTACAGAACTCCCCCCAGTTCTCTTCACAGAGCCCAAAAAATTAACTCTAGCCCCTATGGTTCTCGTTTGGCAGCTCCTCAAAGTCGGAAAAAGAGCACTTTTTGAGAAAAAGGCAAAAAAAAATTCTAAGTCCAGCTGCTACCCCCCCACACTTTGGACCAACGGCCAGCGGCCATTTTTTCAGTTAGGAACGCCAAACTAGGTGTGCTTACAGAACTCCCCCCGTTCTCTTCACAGAGCCCAAAAAATTAACTCTAGCCCCTATGGTTCTCGTTTGGCAGCTCCTCAAAGTCGGAAAAGAGAGCACTTTTTGAGAAAAAGGCAAAAAAAAATCTAAGTCCAGCTGCTACCCCCCCACACTTTGGACCAACGGCCAGCGGCCATTTTTTCAGTTAGGAACGCCAAACTAGGTGTGCTTACAGAACTCCCCCCGTTCTCTTCACAGAGCCCAAAAAATTAACTCTAGCCCCTATGGTTCTCGTTTGGCAGCTCCTCAAAGTCGGAAAAAGAGCACTTTTTGAGAAAAAGGCAAGAAAAAATCTAAGTCCAGCTGCTACCCCCCCCACACTTTGGACCAACGGCCAGCGGCCATTTTTTCAGTTAGGAACGCCAAACTAGGTGTGCTTACAGAACTCCCCCCGTTCTCTTCACAGAGCCAAAAAAATTAACTCTAGCCCCTATGGTTCTCGTTTGGCAGCTCCTCAAAGTCGGAAAAAGAGCACTTTTTGAGAAAAAGGCAAAAAAAAATTCTAAGTCCAGCTGCTACCCCCCCACACTTTGGACCAACGGCCAGCGGCCATTTTTTCAGTTAGGAACGCCAAACTAGGTGTGCTTACAGAACTCCCCCCGTTCTCTTCACAGAGCCCAAAAAATTAACTCTAGCCCCTATGGTTCTCGTTTGGCAGCTCCTCAAAGTCGGAAAAAGAGCACTTTTTGAGAAAAAGGCAAAAAAAAATTCTAAGTCCAGCTGCTACCCCCCCACACTTTGGACCAACGGCCAGCGGCCATTTTTTCAGTTAGGAACGCCAAACTAGGTGTGCTTACAGAACTCCCCCCGTTCTCTTCACAGAGCCCAAAAAATTAACTCTAGCCCCTATGGTTCTCGTTTGGCAGCTCCTCAAAGTCGGAAAAAGAGCACTTTTTGAGAAAAAAGGCAAAAAAAATCTAAGTCCAGCTGCTACCCCCCCACACTTTGGACCAACGGCCAGCGGCCATTTTTTCAGTTAGGAACGCCAAACTAGGTGTGCTTACAGAACTCCCCCCGTTCTCTTCACAGAGCCAAAAAAATTAACTCTAGCCCCTATGGTTCTCGTTTGGCAGCTCCTCAAAGTCGAAAAGAGAGCACTTTTTGAGAAAAAGGCAAAAAAAATTCTAAGTCCAGCTGCTACCCCCCCACACTTTGGACCAACGGCCAGCGGCCATTTTTTCAGTTAGGAACGCCAAACTAGGTGTGCTTACAGAACTCCCCCCGTTCTCTTCACAGAGCCCAAAAAATTAACTCTAGCCCCTATGGTTCTCGTTTGGCAGCTCCTCAAAGTCGGAAAAAGAGCACTTTTTGAGAAAAAGGCAAAAAAAATTCTAAGTCCAGCTGCTACCCCCCCACACTTTGGACCAACGGCCAGCGGCCATTTTTTCAGTTAGGAACGCCAAACTAGGTGTGCTTACAGAACTCCCCCCATTCTCTTCACAGAGCCCAAAAAAATTAACTCTAGCCCCTATGGTTCTCGTTTGGCAGCTCCTCAAAGTCGGAAAAGAGAGCACTTTTTGAGAAAAAGGCAAAAAAAAATCTAAGTCCAGCTGCTACCCCCCCACACTTTGGACCAACGGCCAGCGGCCATTTTTTCAGTTAGGAACGCCAAACTAGGTGTGCTTACAGAACTCCCCCCGTTCTCTTCACAGAGCCCAAAAAATTAACTCTAGCCCCTATGGTTCTCGTTTGGCAGCTCCTCAAAGTCGGAAAAAGAGCACTTTTTGAGAAAAAGGCAAAAAAAAATTCTAAGTCCAGCTGCTACCCCCCCCACACTTTGGACCAACGGCCAGCGGCCATTTTTTCAGTTAGGAACGCCAAACTAGGTGTGCTTACAGAACTCCCCCCGTTCTCTTCACAGAGCCCAAAAAATTAACTCTAGCCCCTATGGTTCTCGTTTGGCAGCTCCTCAAAGTCGGAAAAAGAGCACTTTTTGAGAAAAAGGCAAAAAAAAATTCTAAGTCCAGCTGCTACCCCCCCACACTTTGGACCAACGGCCAGCGGCCATTTTTTCAGTTAGGAACGCCAAACTAGGTGTGCTTACAGAACTCCCCCCGTTCTCTTCACAGAGCCCAAAAAATTAACTCTAGCCCCTATGGTTCTCGTTTGGCAGCTCCTCAAAGTCGGAAAAAGAGCACTTTTTGAGAAAAAGGCAAAAAAAATTCTAAGTCCAGCTGCTACCCCCCCCACACTTTGGACCAACGGCCAGCGGCCATTTTTTCAGTTAGGAACGCCAAACTAGGTGTGCTTACAGAACTCCCCCCGTTCTCTTCACAGAGCCCAAAAAATTAACTCTAGCCCCTATGGTTCTCGTTTGGCAGCTCCTCAAAGTCGGAAAAAGAGCACTTTTTGAGAAAAAGGCAAAAAAAAATTCTAAGTCCAGCTGCTACCCCCCCACACTTTGGACCAACGGCCAGCGGCCATTTTTTCAGTTAGGAACGCCAAACTAGGTGTGCTTACAGAACTCCCCCCAGTTCTCTTCACAGAGCCCAAAAAATTAACTCTAGCCCCTATGGTTCTCGTTTGGCAGCTCCTCAAAGTCGGAAAAAGAGCACTTTTTGAGAAAAAGGCAAAAAAAAATTCTAAGTCCAGCTGCTACCCCCCCACACTTTGGACCAACGGCCAGCGGCCATTTTTTCAGTTAGGAACGCCAAACTAGGTGTGCTTACAGAACTCCCCCCGTTCTCTTCACAGAGCCCAAAAAAATTAACTCTAGCCCCTATGGTTCTCGTTTGGCAGCTCCTCAAAGTCGGAAAAAGAGCACTTTTTGAGAAAAAGGCAAAAAAAAATCTAAGTCCAGCTGCTACCCCCCCACACTTTGGACCAACGGCCAGCGGCCATTTTTTCAGTTAGGAACGCCAAACTAGGTGTGCTTACAGAACTCCCCCCGTTCTCTTCACAGAGCCCAAAAAAATTAACTCTAGCCCCTATGGTTCTCGTTTGGCAGCTCCTCAAAGTCGGAAAAAGAGCACTTTTTGAGAAAAAGGCAAAAAAAATTCTAAGTCCAGCTGCTACCCCCCCCACACTTTGGACCAACGGCCAGCGGCCATTTTTTCAGTTAGGAACGCCAAACTAGGTGTGCTTACAGAACTCCCCCCGTTCTCTTCACAGAGCCCAAAAAATTAACTCTAGCCCCTATGGTTCTCGTTTGGCAGCTCCTCAAAGTCGGAAAAAGAGCACTTTTTGAGAAAAAGGCAAAAAAAATTCTAAGTCCAGCTGCTACCCCCCCACACTTTGGACCAACGGCCAGCGGCCATTTTTTCAGTTAGGAACGCCAAACTAGGTGTGCTTACAGAACTCCCCCCAGTTCTCTTCACAGAGCCCAAAAAATTAACTCTAGCCCCTATGGTTCTCGTTTGGCAGCTCCTCAAAGTCGGAAAAAGAGCACTTTTTGAGAAAAAGGCAAAAAAAAATCTAAGTCCAGCTGCTACCCCCCCACACTTTGGACCAACGGCCAGCGGCCATTTTTTCAGTTAGGAACGCCAAACTAGGTGTGCTTACAGAACTCCCCCCGTTCTCTTCACAGAGCCCAAAAAATTAACTCTAGCCCCTATGGTTCTCGTTTGGCAGCTCCTCAAAGTCGGAAAAAGAGCACTTTTTGAGAAAAAGGCAAAAAAAAATTCTAAGTCCAGCTGCTACCCCCCCACACTTTGGACCAACGGCCAGCGGCCATTTTTTCAGTTAGGAACGCCAAACTAGGTGTGCTTACAGAACTCCCCCCGTTCTCTTCACAGAGCCCAAAAAAATTAACTCTAGCCCCTATGGTTCTCGTTTGGCAGCTCCTCAAAGTCGGAAAAAGAGCACTTTTTGAGAAAAAGGCAAAAAAAAATTCTAAGTCCAGCTGCTACCCCCCCACACTTTGGACCAACGGCCAGCGGCCATTTTTTCAGTTAGGAACGCCAAACTAGGTGTGCTTACAGAACTCCCCCCAGTTCTCTTCACAGAGCCCAAAAAATTAACTCTAGCCCCTATGGTTCTCGTTTGGCAGCTCCTCAAAGTCGGAAAAAGAGCACTTTTTGAGAAAAAGGCAAAAAAAAATCTAAGTCCAGCTGCTACCCCCCCCACACTTTGGACCAACGGCCAGCGGCCATTTTTTCAGTTAGGAACGCCAAACTAGGTGTGCTTACAGAACTCCCCCCGTTCTCTTCACAGAGCCCAAAAAATTAACTCTAGCCCCTATGGTTCTCGTTTGGCAGCTCCTCAAAGTCGGAAAAAGAGCACTTTTTGAGAAAAAGGCAAAAAAAATTCTAAGTCCAGCTGCTACCCCCCCACACTTTGGACCAACGGCCAGCGGCCATTTTTTCAGTTAGGAACGCCAAACTAGGTGTGCTTACAGAACTCCCCCCAGTTCTCTTCACAGAGCCCAAAAAATTAACTCTAGCCCCTATGGTTCTCGTTTGGCAGCTCCTCAAAGTCGGAAAAAGAGCACTTTTTGAGAAAAAGGCAAAAAAAATTCTAAGTCCAGCTGCTACCCCCCCACACTTTGGACCAACGGCCAGCGGCCATTTTTTCAGTTAGGAACGCCAAACTAGGTGTGCTTACAGAACTCCCCCCGTTCTCTTCACAGAGCCCAAAAAATTAACTCTAGCCCCTATGGTTCTCGTTTGGCAGCTCCTCAAAGTCGGAAAAGAGAGCACTTTTTGAGAAAAAGGCAAAAAAAATCTAAGTCCAGCTGCTACCCCCCCACACTTTGGACCAACGGCCAGCGGCCATTTTTTCAGTTAGGAACGCCAAACTAGGTGTGCTTACAGAACTCCCCCCGTTCTCTTCACAGAGCCCAAAAAATTAACTCTAGCCCCTATGGTTCTCGTTTGGCAGCTCCTCAAAGTCGGAAAAAGAGCACTTTTTGAGAAAAAGGCAAAAAAAATTCTAAGTCCAGCTGCTACCCCCCCACACTTTGGACCAACGGCCAGCGGCCATTTTTTCAGTTAGGAACGCCAAACTAGGTGTGCTTACAGAACTCCCCCCGTTCTCTTCACAGAGCCCAAAAAAATTAACTCTAGCCCCTATGGTTCTCGTTTGGCAGCTCCTCAAAGTCGGAAAAAGAGCACTTTTTGAGAAAAAGGCAAAAAAAAATCTAAGTCCAGCTGCTACCCCCCCACACTTTGGACCAACGGCCAGCGGCCATTTTTTCAGTTAGGAACGCCAAACTAGGTGTGCTTACAGAACTCCCCCCGTTCTCTTCACAGAGCCCAAAAAATTAACTCTAGCCCCTATGGTTCTCGTTTGGCAGCTCCTCAAAGTCGGAAAAGAGAGCACTTTTTGAGAAAAAGGCAAAAAAAAATCTAAGTCCAGCTGCTACCCCCCCACACTTTGGACCAACGGCCAGCGGCCATTTTTTCAGTTAGGAACGCCAAACTAGGTGTGCTTACAGAACTCCCCCCGTTCTCTTCACAGAGCCCAAAAAAATTAACTCTAGCCCCTATGGTTCTCGTTTGGCAGCTCCTCAAAGTCGGAAAAAGAGCACTTTTTGAGAAAAAGGCAAAAAAAAATTCTAAGTCCAGCTGCTACCCCCCCACACTTTGGACCAACGGCCAGCGGCCATTTTTTCAGTTAGGAACGCCAAACTAGGTGTGCTTACAGAACTCCCCCCGTTCTCTTCACAGAGCCCAAAAAATTAACTCTAGCCCCTATGGTTCTCGTTTGGCAGCTCCTCAAAGTCGGAAAAAGAGCACTTTTTGAGAAAAAGGCAAAAAAAATTCTAAGTCCAGCTGCTACCCCCCCACACTTTGGACCAACGGCCAGCGGCCATTTTTTCAGTTAGGAACGCCAAACTAGGTGTGCTTACAGAACTCCCCCCGTTCTCTTCACAGAGCCCAAAAAATTAACTCTAGCCCCTATGGTTCTCGTTTGGCAGCTCCTCAAAGTCGGAAAAAGAGCACTTTTTGAGAAAAAGGCAAAAAAAAATTCTAAGTCCAGCTGCTACCCCCCCACACTTTGGACCAACGGCCAGCGGCCATTTTTTCAGTTAGGAACGCCAAACTAGGTGTGCTTACAGAACTCCCCCCAGTTCTCTTCACAGAGCCCAAAAAATTAACTCTAGCCCCTATGGTTCTCGTTTGGCAGCTCCTCAAAGTCGGAAAAGAGAGCACTTTTTGAGAAAAAGGCAAAAAAAAATCTAAGTCCAGCTGCTACCCCCCCACACTTTGGACCAACGGCCAGCGGCCATTTTTTCAGTTAGGAACGCCAAACTAGGTGTGCTTACAGAACTCCCCCCGTTCTCTTCACAGAGCCCAAAAAATTAACTCTAGCCCCTATGGTTCTCGTTTGGCAGCTCCTCAAAGTCGGAAAAAGAGCACTTTTTGAGAAAAAGGCAAAAAAAATTCTAAGTCCAGCTGCTACCCCCCCCACACTTTGGACCAACGGCCAGCGGCCATTTTTTCAGTTAGGAACGCCAAACTAGGTGTGCTTACAGAACTCCCCCCATTCTCTTCACAGAGCCCAAAAAATTAACTCTAGCCCCTATGGTTCTCGTTTGGCAGCTCCTCAAAGTCGGAAAAAGAGCACTTTTTGAGAAAAAGGCAAAAAAAATTCTAAGTCCAGCTGCTACCCCCCCACACTTTGGACCAACGGCCAGCGGCCATTTTTTCAGTTAGGAACGCCAAACTAGGTGTGCTTACAGAACTCCCCCCAGTTCTCTTCACAGAGCCCAAAAAATTAACTCTAGCCCCTATGGTTCTCGTTTGGCAGCTCCTCAAAGTCGGAAAAAGAGCACTTTTTGAGAAAAAGGCAAAAAAAATTCTAAGTCCAGCTGCTACCCCCCCCACACTTTGGACCAACGGCCAGCGGCCATTTTTTCAGTTAGGAACGCCAAACTAGGTGTGCTTACAGAACTCCCCCCAGTTCTCTTCACAGAGCCCAAAAAATTAACTCTAGCCCCTATGGTTCTCGTTTGGCAGCTCCTCAAAGTCGGAAAAGAGAGCACTTTTTGAGAAAAAGGCAAAAAAAAATCTAAGTCCAGCTGCTACCCCCCCACACTTTGGACCAACGGCCAGCGGCCATTTTTTCAGTTAGGAACGCCAAACTAGGTGTGCTTACAGAACTCCCCCCGTTCTCTTCACAGAGCCCAAAAAATTAACTCTAGCCCCTATGGTTCTCGTTTGGCAGCTCCTCAAAGTCGGAAAAAGAGCACTTTTTGAGAAAAAGGCAAAAAAAATTCTAAGTCCAGCTGCTACCCCCCCACACTTTGGACCAACGGCCAGCGGCCATTTTTTCAGTTAGGAACGCCAAACTAGGTGTGCTTACAGAACTCCCCCCAGTTCTCTTCACAGAGCCCAAAAAATTAACTCTAGCCCCTATGGTTCTCGTTTGGCAGCTCCTCAAAGTCGGAAAAGAGAGCACTTTTTGAGAAAAAGGCAAAAAAAATTCTAAGTCCAGCTGCTACCCCCCCACACTTTGGACCAACGGCCAGCGGCCATTTTTTCAGTTAGGAACGCCAAACTAGGTGTGCTTACAGAACTCCCCCCGTTCTCTTCACAGAGCCCAAAAAATTAACTCTAGCCCCTATGGTTCTCGTTTGGCAGCTCCTCAAAGTCGGAAAAAGAGCACTTTTTGAGAAAAAGGCAAAAAAAATTCTAAGTCCAGCTGCTACCCCCCCACACTTTGGACCAACGGCCAGCGGCCATTTTTTCAGTTAGGAACGCCAAACTAGGTGTGCTTACAGAACTCCCCCCGTTCTCTTCACAGAGCCCAAAAAATTAACTCTAGCCCCTATGGTTCTCGTTTGGCAGCTCCTCAAAGTCGGAAAAAGAGCACTTTTTGAGAAAAAGGCAAAAAAAAATCTAAGTCCAGCTGCTACCCCCCCACACTTTGGACCAACGGCCAGCGGCCATTTTTTCAGTTAGGAACGCCAAACTAGGTGTGCTTACAGAACTCCCCCCGTTCTCTTCACAGAGCCCAAAAAAATTAACTCTAGCCCCTATGGTTCTCGTTTGGCAGCTCCTCAAAGTCGGAAAAAGAGCACTTTTTGAGAAAAAGGCAAAAAAAATTCTAAGTCCAGCTGCTACCCCCCCCACACTTTGGACCAACGGCCAGCGGCCATTTTTTCAGTTAGGAACGCCAAACTAGGTGTGCTTACAGAACTCCCCCCGTTCTCTTCACAGAGCCCAAAAAATTAACTCTAGCCCCTATGGTTCTCGTTTGGCAGCTCCTCAAAGTCGGAAAAAGAGCACTTTTTGAGAAAAAGGCAAAAAAAAATTCTAAGTCCAGCTGCTACCCCCCCACACTTTGGACCAACGGCCAGCGGCCATTTTTTCAGTTAGGAACGCCAAACTAGGTGTGCTTACAGAACTCCCCCCGTTCTCTTCACAGAGCCCAAAAAAATTAACTCTAGCCCCTATGGTTCTCGTTTGGCAGCTCCTCAAAGTCGGAAAAAGAGCACTTTTTGAGAAAAAGGCAAAAAAAAATCTAAGTCCAGCTGCTACCCCCCCACACTTTGGACCAACGGCCAGCGGCCATTTTTTCAGTTAGGAACGCCAAACTAGGTGTGCTTACAGAACTCCCCCCGTTCTCTTCACAGAGCCCAAAAAAATTAACTCTAGCCCCTATGGTTCTCGTTTGGCAGCTCCTCAAAGTCGGAAAAAGAGCACTTTTTGAGAAAAAGGCAAAAAAAATTCTAAGTCCAGCTGCTACCCCCCCACACTTTGGACCAACGGCCAGCGGCCATTTTTTCAGTTAGGAACGCCAAACTAGGTGTGCTTACAGAACTCCCCCCAGTTCTCTTCACAGAGCCCAAAAAATTAACTCTAGCCCCTATGGTTCTCGTTTGGCAGCTCCTCAAAGTCGGAAAAAGAGCACTTTTTGAGAAAAAGGCAAAAAAAATCTAAGTCCAGCTGCTACCCCCCCACACTTTGGACCAACGGCCAGCGGCCATTTTTTCAGTTAGGAACGCCAAACTAGGTGTGCTTACAGAACTCCCCCCGTTCTCTTCACAGAGCCCAAAAAATTAACTCTAGCCCCTATGGTTCTCGTTTGGCAGCTCCTCAAAGTCGGAAAAAGAGCACTTTTTGAGAAAAAGGCAAAAAAAATTCTAAGTCCAGCTGCTACCCCCCCACACTTTGGACCAACGGCCAGCGGCCATTTTTTCAGTTAGGAACGCCAAACTAGGTGTGCTTACAGAACTCCCCCCAGTTCTCTTCACAGAGCCCAAAAAATTAACTCTAGCCCCTATGGTTCTCGTTTGGCAGCTCCTCAAAGTCGGAAAAAGAGCACTTTTTGAGAAAAAGGCAAAAAAAAATTCTAAGTCCAGCTGCTACCCCCCCACACTTTGGACCAACGGCCAGCGGCCATTTTTTCAGTTAGGAACGCCAAACTAGGTGTGCTTACAGAACTCCCCCCCGTTCTCTTCACAGAGCCCAAAAAAATTAACTCTAGCCCCTATGGTTCTCGTTTGGCAGCTCCTCAAAGTCGAAAAGAGAGCACTTTTTGAGAAAAAGGCAAAAAAAAATCTAAGTCCAGCTGCTACCCCCCCACACTTTGGACCAACGGCCAGCGGCCATTTTTTCAGTTAGGAACGCCAAACTAGGTGTGCTTACAGAACTCCCCCCGTTCTCTTCACAGAGCCCAAAAAATTAACTCTAGCCCCTATGGTTCTCGTTTGGCAGCTCCTCAAAGTCGGAAAAAGAGCACTTTTTGAGAAAAAGGCAAAAAAAATTCTAAGTCCAGCTGCTACCCCCCCACACTTTGGACCAACGGCCAGCGGCCATTTTTTCAGTTAGGAACGCCAAACTAGGTGTGCTTACAGAACTCCCCCCGTTCTCTTCACAGAGCCCAAAAAATTAACTCTAGCCCCTATGGTTCTCGTTTGGCAGCTCCTCAAAGTCGGAAAAAGAGCACTTTTTGAGAAAAAGGCAAAAAAAATTCTAAGTCCAGCTGCTACCCCCCCACACTTTGGACCAACGGCCAGCGGCCATTTTTTCAGTTAGGAACGCCAAACTAGGTGTGCTTACAGAACTCCCCCCAGTTCTCTTCACAGAGCCCAAAAAATTAACTCTAGCCCCTATGGTTCTCGTTTGGCAGCTCCTCAAAGTCGAAAAGAGAGCACTTTTTGAGAAAAAGGCAAAAAAAAACCCTAAGTCCAGCTGCTACCCCCCCACACTTTGGACCAACGGCCAGCGGCCATTTTTTCAGTTAGGAACGCCAAACTAGGTGTGCTTACAGAACTCCCCCCGTTCTCTTCACAGAGCCCAAAAAATTAACTCTAGCCCCTATGGTTCTCGTTTGGCAGCTCCTCAAAGTCGGAAAAAGAGCACTTTTTGAGAAAAAGGCAAAAAAAATTCTAAGTCCAGCTGCTACCCCCCCACACTTTGGACCAACGGCCAGCGGCCATTTTTTCAGTTAGGAACGCCAAACTAGGTGTGCTTACAGAACTCCCCCCAGTTCTCTTCACAGAGCCCAAAAAATTAACTCTAGCCCCTATGGTTCTCGTTTGGCAGCTCCTCAAAGTCGGAAAAAGAGCACTTTTTGAGAAAAAGGCAAAAAAAATTCTAAGTCCAGCTGCTACCCCCCCACACTTTGGACCAACGGCCAGCGGCCATTTTTTCAGTTAGGAACGCCAAACTAGGTGTGCTTACAGAACTCCCCCCAGTTCTCTTCACAGAGCCCAAAAAATTAACTCTAGCCCCTATGGTTCTCGTTTGGCAGCTCCTCAAAGTCGGAAAAAGAGCACTTTTTGAGAAAAAGGCAAAAAAAATTCTAAGTCCAGCTGCTACCCCCCCACACTTTGGACCAACGGCCAGCGGCCATTTTTTCAGTTAGGAACGCCAAACTAGGTGTGCTTACAGAACTCCCCCCGTTCTCTTCACAGAGCCCAAAAAATTAACTCTAGCCCCTATGGTTCTCGTTTGGCAGCTCCTCAAAGTCGGAAAAAGAGCACTTTTTGAGAAAAAGGCAAAAAAAATTCTAAGTCCAGCTGCTACCCCCCCACACTTTGGACCAACGGCCAGCGGCCATTTTTTCAGTTAGGAACGCCAAACTAGGTGTGCTTACAGAACTCCCCCCGTTCTCTTCACAGAGCCCAAAAAATTAACTCTAGCCCCTATGGTTCTCGTTTGGCAGCTCCTCAAAGTCGGAAAAAGAGCACTTTTTGAGAAAAAGGCAAAAAAAATTCTAAGTCCAGCTGCTACCCCCCCCACACTTTGGACCAACGGCCAGCGGCCATTTTTTCAGTTAGGAACGCCAAACTAGGTGTGCTTACAGAACTCCCCCCGTTCTCTTCACAGAGCCCAAAAAATTAACTCTAGCCCCTATGGTTCTCGTTTGGCAGCTCCTCAAAGTCGGAAAAAGAGCACTTTTTGAGAAAAAGGCAAAAAAAATTCTAAGTCCAGCTGCTACCCCCCCACACTTTGGACCAACGGCCAGCGGCCATTTTTTCAGTTAGGAACGCCAAACTAGGTGTGCTTACAGAACTCCCCCCATTCTCTTCACAGAGCCCAAAAAATTAACTCTAGCCCCTATGGTTCTCGTTTGGCAGCTCCTCAAAGTCGAAAAGAGAGCACTTTTTGAGAAAAAGGCAAAAAAAAATCTAAGTCCAGCTGCTACCCCCCCACACTTTGGACCAACGGCCAGCGGCCATTTTTTCAGTTAGGAACGCCAAACTAGGTGTGCTTACAGAACTCCCCCCGTTCTCTTCACAGAGCCCAAAAAATTAACTCTAGCCCCTATGGTTCTCGTTTGGCAGCTCCTCAAAGTCGGAAAAAGAGCACTTTTTGAGAAAAAGGCAAAAAAAATTCTAAGTCCAGCTGCTACCCCCCCACACTTTGGACCAACGGCCAGCGGCCATTTTTTCAGTTAGGAACGCCAAACTAGGTGTGCTTACAGAACTCCCCCCGTTCTCTTCACAGAGCCCAAAAAATTAACTCTAGCCCCTATGGTTCTCGTTTGGCAGCTCCTCAAAGTCGGAAAAAGAGCACTTTTTGAGAAAAAGGCAAAAAAAATTCTAAGTCCAGCTGCTACCCCCCCACACTTTGGACCAACGGCCAGCGGCCATTTTTTCAGTTAGGAACGCCAAACTAGGTGTGCTTACAGAACTCCCCCCATTCTCTTCACAGAGCCCAAAAAATTAACTCTAGCCCCTATGGTTCTCGTTTGGCAGCTCCTCAAAGTCGAAAAGAGAGCACTTTTTGAGAAAAAGGCAAAAAAAATCTAAGTCCAGCTGCTACCCCCCCACACTTTGGACCAACGGCCAGCGGCCATTTTTTCAGTTAGGAACGCCAAACTAGGTGTGCTTACAGAACTCCCCCCGTTCTCTTCACAGAGCCCAAAAAATTAACTCTAGCCCCTATGGTTCTCGTTTGGCAGCTCCTCAAAGTCGGAAAAAGAGCACTTTTTGAGAAAAAGGCAAAAAAAATTCTAAGTCCAGCTGCTACCCCCCCACACTTTGGACCAACGGCCAGCGGCCATTTTTTCAGTTAGGAACGCCAAACTAGGTGTGCTTACAGAACTCCCCCCATTCTCTTCACAGAGCCCAAAAAATTAACTCTAGCCCCTATGGTTCTCGTTTGGCAGCTCCTCAAAGTCGGAAAAGAGAGCACTTTTTGAGAAAAAGGCAAAAAAAATCTAAGTCCAGCTGCTACCCCCCCACACTTTGGACCAACGGCCAGCGGCCATTTTTTCAGTTAGGAACGCCAAACTAGGTGTGCTTACAGAACTCCCCCCGTTCTCTTCACAGAGCCCAAAAAATTAACTCTAGCCCCTATGGTTCTCGTTTGGCAGCTCCTCAAAGTCGGAAAAAGAGCACTTTTTGAGAAAAAGGCAAAAAAAATTCTAAGTCCAGCTGCTACCCCCCCACACTTTGGACCAACGGCCAGCGGCCATTTTTTCAGTTAGGAACGCCAAACTAGGTGTGCTTACAGAACTCCCCCCGTTCTCTTCACAGAGCCCAAAAAATTAACTCTAGCCCCTATGGTTCTCGTTTGGCAGCTCCTCAAAGTCGGAAAAAGAGCACTTTTTGAGAAAAAGGCAAAAAAAATTCTAAGTCCAGCTGCTACCCCCCCACACTTTGGACCAACGGCCAGCGGCCATTTTTTCAGTTAGGAACGCCAAACTAGGTGTGCTTACAGAACTCCCCCCAGTTCTCTTCACAGAGCCCAAAAAATTAACTCTAGCCCCTATGGTTCTCGTTTGGCAGCTCCTCAAAGTCGGAAAAAGAGCACTTTTTGAGAAAAAGGCAAAAAAAATTCTAAGTCCAGCTGCTACCCCCCCACACTTTGGACCAACGGCCAGCGGCCATTTTTTCAGTTAGGAACGTCAAACTAGGTGTGCTTACAGAACTCCCCCCGTTCTCTTCACAGAGCCCAAAAAATTAACTCTAGCCCCTATGGTTCTCGTTTGGCAGCTCCTCAAAGTCGGAAAAAGAGCACTTTTTGAGAAAAAGGCAAAAAAAATTCTAAGTCCAGCTGCTACCCCCCCACACTTTGGACCAACGGCCAGCGGCCATTTTTTCAGTTAGGAACGCCAAACTAGGTGTGCTTACAGAACTCCCCCCAGTTCTCTTCACAGAGCCCAAAAAATTAACTCTAGCCCCTATGGTTCTCGTTTGGCAGCTCCTCAAAGTCGGAAAAAGAGCACTTTTTGAGAAAAAGGCAAAAAAAAATTCTAAGTCCAGCTGCTACCCCCCCCACACTTTGGACCAACGGCCAGCGGCCATTTTTTCAGTTCGGAACGCCAAACTAGGTGTGCTTACAGAACTCCCCCCGTTCTCTTCACAGAGCCCAAAAAATTAACTCTAGCCCCTATGGTTCTCGTTTGGCAGCTCCTCAAAGTCGAAAAGAGAGCACTTTTTGAGAAAAAGGCAAAAAAAAACCTAAGTCCAGCTGCTACCCCCCCACACTTTGGACCAACGGCCAGCGGCCATTTTTTCAGTTAGGAACGCCAAACTAGGTGTGCTTACAGAACTCCCCCTGTTCTCTTCACAGAGCCCAAAAAATTAACTCTAGCCCCTATGGTTCTTGTTTGGCAGCTCCTCAAAGTCGGAAAAAGAGCACTTTTTGAGAAAAAGGCAAAAAAACCCTAAGTCCAGCTGCTACCCCCCCACACTTTGGACCAACGGCCAGCGGCCATTTTTTCAGTTAGGAACGCCAAACTAGGTGTGCTTACAGAACTCCCCCCGTTCTCTTCACAGTGCCCAAAAAATTAACTCTAGCCCCTATGGTTCTCGTTTGGCAGCTCCTCAAAGTCGGAAAAAGAGCACTTTTTGAGAAAAAGGCAAAAAAAATTCTAAGTCCAGCTGCTACCCCCCCACACTTTGGACCAACGGCCAGCGGCCATTTTTTCAGTTAGGAACGCCAAACTAGGTGTGCTTACAGAACTCCCCCCATTCTCTTCACAGAGCCCAAAAAATTAACTCTAGCCCCTATGGTTCTCGTTTGGCAGCTCCTCAAAGTCGGAAAAGAGAGCACTTTTTGAGAAAAAGGCAAAAAAAAATCTAAGTCCAGCTGCTACCCCCCCACACTTTGGACCAACGGCCAGCGGCCATTTTTTCAGTTAGGAACGCCAAACTAGGTGTGCTTACAGAACTCCCCCCGTTCTCTTCACAGAGCCCAAAAAATTAACTCTAGCCCCTATGGTTCTCGTTTGGCAGCTCCTCAAAGTCGGAAAAAGAGCACTTTTTGAGAAAAAGGCAAAAAAAATTCTAAGTCCAGCTGCTACCCCCCCACACTTTGGACCAACGGCCAGCGGCCATTTTTTCAGTTAGGAACGCCAAACTAGGTGTGCTTACAGAACTCCCCCCAGTTCTCTTCACAGAGCCCAAAAAATTAACTCTAGCCCCTATGGTTCTCGTTTGGCAGCTCCTCAAAGTCGGAAAAGAGAGCACTTTTTGAGAAAAAGGCAAAAAAAAATCTAAGTCCAGCTGCTACCCCCCCCACACTTTGGACCAACGGCCAGCGGCCATTTTTTCAGTTAGGAACGCCAAACTAGGTGTGCTTACAGAACTCCCCCCGTTCTCTTCACAGAGCCCAAAAAATTAACTCTAGCCCCTATGGTTCTCGTTTGGCAGCTCCTCAAAGTCGGAAAAAGAGCACTTTTTGAGAAAAAGGCAAAAAAAAATTCTAAGTCCAGCTGCTACCCCCCCACACTTTGGACCAACGGCCAGCGGCCATTTTTTCAGTTAGGAACGCCAAACTAGGTGTGCTTACAGAACTCCCCCCATTCTCTTCACAGAGCCCAAAAAATTAACTCTAGCCCCTATGGTTCTCGTTTGGCAGCTCCTCAAAGTCGGAAAAGAGAGCACTTTTTGAGAAAAAGGCAAAAAAAATCTAAGTCCAGCTGCTACCCCCCCACACTTTGGACCAACGGCCAGCGGCCATTTTTTCAGTTAGGAACGCCAAACTAGGTGTGCTTACAGAACTCCCCCCGTTCTCTTCACAGAGCCCAAAAAATTAACTCTAGCCCCTATGGTTCTCGTTTGGCAGCTCCTCAAAGTCGGAAAAAGAGCACTTTTTGAGAAAAAGGCAAAAAAAACCTAAGTCCAGCTGCTACCCCCCCCACACTTTGGACCAACGGCCAGCGGCCATTTTTTCAGTTAGGAACGCCAAACTAGGTGTGCTTACAGAACTCCCCCCGTTCTCTTCACAGAGCCCAAAAAATTAACTCTAGCCCCTATGGTTCTCGTTTGGCAGCTCCTCAAAGTCGGAAAAAGAGCACTTTTTGAGAAAAAGGCAAAAAAAATTCTAAGTCCAGCTGCTACCCCCCCCACACTTTGGACCAACGGCCAGCGGCCATTTTTTTCAGTTAGGAACGCCAAACTAGGTGTGCTTACAGAACTCCCCCCATTCTCTTCACAGAGCCCAAAAAATTAACTCTAGCCCCTATGGTTCTCGTTTGGCAGCTCCTCAAAGTCGAAAAAGAGAGCACTTTTTGAGAAAAAGGCAAAAAAAAACCTAAGTCCAGCTGCTACCCCCCCACACTTTGGACCAACGGCCAGCGGCCATTTTTTCAGTTCGGAACGCCAAACTAGGTGTGCTTACAGAACTCCCCCCGTTCTCTTCACAGAGCCCAAAAAAATTAACTCTAGCCCCTATGGTTCTCGTTTGGCTGCTCCTCAAAGTCGAAAAGAGAGCTCTTTTTGAGAAAAAGGCAAAAAAAAATCTAAGTCCAGCTGCTACCCCCCCCACACTTTGGACCAACGGCCAGCGGCCATTTTTTCAGTTAGGAACGCCAAACTAGGTGTGCTTACAGAACTCCCCCCGTTCTCTTCACAGAGCCCAAAAAATTAACT